>NC_133663.1:220206414-220507347 GCF_037893015.1 Macrotis lagotis
AAAGAAATAATAGCAATAAATG
The DNA here is from genome assembly GCF_037893015.1 of Macrotis lagotis. Taxonomy (NCBI): domain Eukaryota; kingdom Metazoa; phylum Chordata; class Mammalia; order Peramelemorphia; family Peramelidae; genus Macrotis; species Macrotis lagotis. Next base: position 220,206,437 of record NC_133663.1, read on the forward strand.
TGGTTTTTGTGAAAAAAAAAACACATAATTGTTTAAATGGAAAGGATTAGAATGCAATGTGCCAATAAAGGAAATTACTTACAAATTAGGCTTGAACAAAATAAGAATCAGAGAAGACTATTTATTGTGAGAGTTAGACATGTATATCTACATGTAAAGTGGAAAAATGATTTGATCTGTAGAATTGTGTCATTAAAACCACACACCAGATGCTGGGGTTCTTACCATTGCACATGATTTCTTTTGAATATCCTTCATAGATGCCAAACTATTTAAAGTATTCATGCAGCTCTAGATAAGAGTGACCAAAGTCCAAAGAAGAACACATTAAGGAATCCTGGTTAGATTAAACAAATACTATGGTGCTCTATTTGAACAAAGTAATTGAAGACAATTTGGCTAAATTGCCAAGCAACACTGTTTGAAACATTCTTGTTTTACAAAAAATGAGAAAGAGAGTAATAATTTTTACCAGTTAAAATTGGAGGACAAAGGAAAAATAGCAATACACATAGTTTTGGTGTAAAAAAACACATAATTATTTTAATGAATGGATTATAACGCATAGAGGCAATAAAGGAAATTACTTTCAAATTAGACTTCAAAGAACTAGGAATGAGAGAAGAGGAAGTTAGACATGTATATCTACATGAAAATTGAAAAATTATTTGATCTGTAGGATTGTGGCATGAATGTAACACACAGGATGCTGTGGTTCTTAGCATCGCAAATGATTTCAATAGAATGTCCTTCATAGGTGCAGGGTGTTAATGTCAAACTCTTAAAAGTACTCATACAGCTCTGCTTATAAGATGATACCATAGAGAAGAATGACCAAAGTGCAACTTAGAAGAAATTAAGGAATTGCGGTTATTTTAAACAAATACAATTGTGCTCCATTTGAACTAAGGAATTTAAGGCAATTTGGTTAATACATCAAGCAAAACTGCTTGAAACACTTTTTCTTTTACATAAAAAGAGAAAGAGCACAATAGCTTTTACCAGGCAAAAGAGGAAGAAAAGGGAGTAATAGGAATACATGTAGTTTTTTGGGGGAAAACACATAAGTGTTCAAACTGCAAGGATTAGAACACTACTTGAAAATAAAGGAAATTATTTACTAGTTAGGCATCAAAAACTCAGAAGCAGAGAAGACTACTAATTGAAGGAGTTGCATGTGTATATCTATATGAAAAGTGTAAAATGATTTGATTTGTTGGATTGAGGCATGTAAACTTCACACAGAATCCTGTGCTTCTTTGCATCACACATGACTTCACTAGAATATCTTTTGTAGATGCTGAACTCTACAAAGTATTCATACAGCTCTCTTAAAAAGATGACAGCCTAGAGAAGAGTGACCCAGTCCAATGTGGAACACATTAAGGGATTGCAGTGATATTAAACAAATACTATTGTGATCTATTTGAACTATGTAATTGAAGACAATTTGGGTAATTCACCAAACAACACTGATTGAAACACTTTTCCTTTTACATTAAAATGAGAAAAAGCATAATAACTTCTACAAAGCAAAAGAGGAAGAAAAAAGGATAAATAGGGATACATGGAGTTTATGTGAAGCAAAACACATAATAGTTTAAATAAAAAGGATTAGAATGCAACTGTACAATAAAGAAAATTGATTAAAATTACCCTTCAAAGAACTAGGAATCAGAGAAAACTATTCATTGAGTGAGTTAGATATGAACATCTATACCAAAAGTGAAAAATGATTTGATCTGTAGGATTGAGGCATGAAAACACTGCACAGAATGCTGCAGTTCTTAGCATCTCACACGACTTCTCTATAATTTCCTTCATAGATACCGAACTCTTCAAAGTATTCATACAACTCTCCTTATAATATGATAGCCTAGAGAAGAGTGATCGAAATCTAACTTAGAACACATTAGGGAATTGTGATTATATTAAACAAATAGTATTGTGTTCTAATTGAAAAGAGGAATTTAAGCCAGTTTAGTTAATTTGTCAACTAAAACTGCTTGAAACATTTTTTATTTTACATAAAATGAGAAAGAGAGTAATAAAGCTTACCAAGCAAAGGAGAAGGAAAAGCAAGAAATAGCAATACACCTAGTTTTGGTGATAAAAAAACACTTAAGTGTTTAAACTCCAAGGACTAGAACACAATGTGACAATAAAGGAAATTACTAATAAATTAGAAATACAAAATAGAAAACATTAAAGAATTGTGCTTACATTAAACAAATACTTTTGTGCTCTAATTGAACTAAGGAATTGAAGCCAATTTTGTTAATTCATCAACCAAAATTGCTTGAAACATTTCTTATTTTACATAAAATGAGAAATAGCATAATACAATTTACTAAGCAGAAGAGGAGAAAAGTGGAGAAATAGCAATACACTTAGTTTTGGTGAAATAAACACATAATTGTTCAAACTGCAAGGATTAGATTGTAACTTGACAATATAGGGAAATACAAATGAAGCTTCAAAGAACTAGGAATCAGATAAGATTACTAATTGAAGGAGCTGATTGTGTATATCTATATGAAAATGAACATTCTAGGAAGAGGGGGATGGCTAGGGAGAGTATGGAAAAGCACAGGGACAGGGTCAGAGGCATGGATTGCCCTTTACAAAAAATATCAGGGGAAGTACACCACAACAAGGTAGGGAGCATCTCAGTGGCCAGGAGGCACTGGCTGATAAGATGCAGGGGGTGGGGTGGGGATTTGGTTTGGTTGGTTGCTTGGTTGTTTAGTTGCTTGGTTGCTTGGTTCCTTGCCTCTTGCAGGTCTTCCTCTTCCAACTGACCTTATGTATCACTGACCTGATCTAATGAACGATTGAAGAAAGGAATGAATTACATGACAGGGATGTCTTTTCTCCTTTCCCCACCCACAATCCAAACCCTAAACCAAGTGACCAAGAAAGTTTGGAAAACAGAGGTCAAATTTGCAGTTCGGGATGACTTTATTTTGTTTTTTAAGTTACAAATTTCATTTCTTTTTTCTTCTCTCCCATTCATATTCTCTCTGTCTCTGTCTCTGTCTTTGTCTCTGTCTCTCTCCATCCCTCCCTCCAGGAATGATTTCCTCCAGAGGCCTTGTCTTCATTCAGCTGAGGCCAGATCTCTCCATTTTCCCTTTCTTGATTGAATTTGCATCGGAGAGGAATTCATCAGATGGTATCTGAAGATACTGAACTCTTCCAAGTATTCATACAGCTCTCCTTATAAAATGAAAGCCTAGAAAAGAGTGACCAAAGTCCAACATAGGACACATTAAGGAATATTATTTTGCTCTATTGGAACAAAATAATTGAAGACAATTTGGGTAAATCACCAAAAGACACTGCTTGATAAAGTTTTTGTTTTACAAAAAATGAGAAAGAATGTAATAATATTTGCCTAGTAAAAGAGAAAGAAAAAGGAGAAAAATAGCAATACACAGAGTTTTAGTGAAGCAAAACACATAATTCTTTAAATGGAGAGGATTAGAATGCAACATGGCAATAAAGGAAATCACTTATAAAATAGGTCTCAAAGAACTAGGAATCAGAGAAAACTAATCATTGAGGGAGTTAGGCATGTATATCTATATGAAAAGTGACAATGATTTGATCTGTAGGATTGCAGCATGAAAGCAATGCAAAGGATAATGTGGTTCTTAGCATGGCAAATGGTTTCAATAGAATATCCTTCATAGATCCAGGGTGTTAATGCCTAACTCTTCAAAGTACTCATACAGCTCTGCTTATAAGATGATAGCCTAGAGAAGAGTGACCAAAGTCCATCCTAGAACACATTAAGGAATCATGGTTATATTAAACAAATACTATTGTGCTCTAATTGAAGTTAGGAATTTCAGCCAATTTGGTTAGTTGGTCAACCAAAACTACTTGAAACAGTTTTTATTTTACATAAAATGAGAAAAAATGGTAATATAGCTTACCAAGCAACAGAGGGGAAAAGGGAGTAATAGGAATACACAGTTTTGGGGAAAAAACACACAAGTGTTTAAACTGCAAGGATTGGAACACAACTTCAAAATAAAGGAAATTACTTACAAATTAGGCATCAAAACACTAGGAAGAAGAGAAGATTGTTAATTGAAGGGGTTGCACATGTATATACATATGAAAAGGGTAAAATAATTTGATTTGTCGGATTGAGGCATGAAAGCACCTCACAGAATCTTGCTGTTCTTAGCATTGCACATTAGTTCTCTAGAATATCTTTTGCAGAGGCCAAACTCTTCAAAGTATTCATACAGCTCTAGAGAAAAGTGACCACAGTCCAAAGAAGAACTCATTAAGGAATCCTGGTTAGATTAAACAAATACTATTGTGCTCTATTTGAACAAAGTAGTTGAAGATAGTTTGGGTAATTTGTGGAACTACACTGCTTGAAACAATTTTTCTTTTACATAAAATGAGAAAGAGTGTAATAACTTCTATAAGCAAAGGAGGAAGAAAAATGAAAAATACCAATACATGGAGTTTTGGGGAAGCAAAACACATAATTGTTTAAATGTAAGGAATTAGAACGCAAATTGACAATAAAGGAAAACACTTAAAAATTAAGCATAAAAGAAATAGGAATCAGAGAAAACTATTTATTGAGCAAGTTAGACATGTATGTCTATATCAAAAGTGAAAACTGTTTTGCTGTGTAGGATTGTGGCATGAAAGCAATGCACAGGATGATACAGCTCTTGGCATTTCCCATGATTTCATTAGAATATATTTCATAGATGTAGGGTGTTTATTCTGAATTCTTCGAAGAATTCATACAACTCTCCTTATAAGATGGTAGCCTAGAGTAGAGTGACAAAAGTCCAAATTAGAACAATTTAAGAAAATGTGGGTATATTAAACCAATATTATTGTGCTGTAATTGAAGTAATTTCCACCAATTAGTTTAATTCATCAACCACAACTGCTTGAAACACTTTTTGTTTTTACACAAAATGAGAAAGAGCATAATAACGTTTACCAATTAAAAGAGGCAGAAAAAAGAAAAATAGCAATACACACAGTTTTGCTGGAAAAAAACACATAATTGTTTAAATGAATGGATTAGAATGCAATGTGGCAATAAAGGAAATTGCTTACAAATTAGGCTTTCAAGAACTAAGAATCAGAAAAGACTATTCATTGAGGTAGTTAGACATGTGTGTCTATATGTAAACTGAAAAATGATTGATCTGTTGGATTGAGGCATGTATTCATATAGCTCTCCTTATAAGATGATAACCTAGAGAAGAGTGACTGAAGTCCAATAGAAAACATATTAAGGAATTGTGGTTACATTAAAAACATATAATTGCACTCAATTTGAACAAAATATTTGAAGAAAATTGGGGTAATTAGCCAAACAACATTGCTGGAAACACTTTTTCTTTTCCATAAAATGAGAAAGAGCATAATAACCTTTTCCAATCAAAAGAGGAAGAAAAGGGAAAATAGCAATACCTGTAGTTTTGGGGAAGAGAAACTCATAAGTGTATAAAATGAAAGGATTATTATGCAACTTGACAATAAAGGAAATTACTTACAAATTAGGCAAAAAAGAACTAGAATCTAGATAAGCCTACTAATTGAAAGAGTTGAACATGTATATCTATATGAAACGTGTAAAATGATTTGATTTGTTCGATTGAGGCAAGAAAATGCCACACAGATTGCAGCAGTTCTTAGCATTGCACATGACTTCTCTAGAATATCCTTCATAGATGCCAAACTCTTCAAAGTATTCATAAAGCTCTTCTTATAAGATGATAGACTAGAGAAGAGTGACGTACATCTGCTATGTGGCTCTAGGCAGGCCACCCAGCCCCACTTGCCCTGCACCCTCTCCCAACTAATAATAACAAAAAATGTGCTTCAGTCTTTGTTTCAACACCATCGACTCTGTCGTGAGTGGATCACATTCTTTATTATAAGTCCATCACAAAAGTTACTTCCATATTCAATATATAACACATTATAGAATCATGGTTATATTAATGTAATACTATTTTGCTCTATTTGAACAAAGTATTTGAAGACAATTTGGGTAATTTGCCAAAAAGCACATCTTGAAACACTTTTTGTTTTACATGAAATGAGAAAGACCATAATAGCTTTCACCAAGAAAAGAGGAAGAAAATGGAGAAAGAGCAATACACGTAGTTCTGGGGGAAAAAAACTCATAAGTTTTTAAACTGCAAGGATTAGAATGCTACTTGAAAATAATGGAAATTACTTAAAAAATTAGGCATCAAAGAACTAGGAAACAAAGAAGACTAATAATTTCAAGAGTTGAACGTGTATATCTTTATGAAAAGTTTAAAATGATTTTATTTGTTGGATTGAGGCATGAAAGCACCACACAGAATGCTGCGGTTCTTTGCATTGAACATGCCTTCTCTAGAATATCCTTTGTAGATGCCAAACTCTTCAAAGTATTCATACAGCTTTCCTTATAAGATGATAGTCTAGAGAAGACTGACCAAAGTCCAATATATAACACTTTAAGGTATCGAGCTTTTATTAAACAAATAGTATTGTGCAGTATTTGAACAAAATTATTGAAGACAATTCGGATAATTCACCATACAACAGTGCTTGAAACACATTTTGTTTTAAATAAAATGAAAAAGAGCATAATAACTTTTACCAAGCAAAAGAGGGAGAAAAAGTAAAAATAGCATTGCATGCAGTTTTTTTGTTTTTTTAATTTATTTTTTATTCTCATTTTGTACAAATGTTTTTTTTACATTAATAAAATATACTTGTTTACAAGTAAACAAAATACCCCTCCCCCATGAATATGCATAGACTTGCTTGGGCGAAAAAGTAAAGGGGAGAGAAAAAAATTTAAAAATAAAAAAATAATAGTAATAATTGTAGGTATGGCCAGGTGGCACAATGGACAAGCACCAGCCCTGGAGCCACGAGCACCCGAGACCATATCCAGCCTCATAAACCCAATAATCACCCAGCCATGTGACATGCAAGCCACCCGATCCCCACTGCCCTGCAAAAACCAAAAAGAAGAAAGAAAAAAAAAAGACCCAAAATAAAATAAAATAGTAATAATAGTAGGGGTGGCTGGGTGGCAGACAGAGCATTGGCCCTTGAGCCAGGAGCACCTGGGTCCGAATCCGGCCTCAGACACCCAAAGATCATTCTGCTATGTGGCTCTAGGCAGGCCACCCAGCCCCACTTGCCCTGCACCCTCTCCCAAATAATAATAACAAAAAAATGTGCTTCAGTCTTTGTTTCAACACCATCGACTCTGTCGTGAGTGGATCACATTCTTTATTATAAGTCCATCACAAAAATTACTTCCATATTTTTCCAACGTTGCCATTGCTGATCGCAACTTCCTCCTTTCTTATTTCTCCACTACCGTGTACTATATTTTCTCTCTCCTTTCACTCTGACTCTGCTGTAGGGTCGCTGAGTGGCACAGCAGATAGATCCCTGGTGCTGGGGCTAAGAAGCCCGGAGCCCCCATACCACCCCTTAAGCCCAGAATCCACCTGGCCCTATGGTCCTGGGCAGGCCATACAATCCTAGCCCCTTGCAAGAAGTAAAAAAGAAAATGTGTTATATCTGAACACTGTCCCCCCATGGTCCATCCTCTCCTTTATTCACATCCCCACCCCTTCCCCCTGCTCCCCCCTCCTTCTTACTCCAGATGTCTATACCCCATTAAGTATATTTGCGGTTTCCTCTCCTAGCCATCTCTGATGAGATCAAAGGTTCCTTCATTCCCCCTTGCCTCCCCCCTTCCATATCATTGCAATAGCTCATTGTAATAAAAAAAATCTTATTATGTGAAATATCTTGGACTATTCCCCTTCTCCTTTTTCTTTCTCCCTTTCCATTTCCCTTTTTTTCCCTATTGGCTCCATTTTTACACCATATTTTATCTTCAAATTCAGCTTTCTCCTGTGCTTCAATTATAAAAGCTCCCCCTACCTGCTCTATTAACTGAGATGGTTCATATGAATATTATAAGTATCATTTTTCTATACATGCAGTTCATCCTCATTAAGTCCCTCATATTTCCCCCCTCTCCTCCAATCTCCATGCTTCACCTGAGTCCTGTATCTGAAGATCAAACCTTCTGTTCAGCTCTGGCCATTCCAAAAGGAACCTTTGAAATTCCCCTGGTTCATTGAAAGTCCATCTTTTTCCCTGGAAGAGGACATTCAGCTTTGCTGGGTAGTTCATTCTTGGCTGCATTCTAAGCTCTTTTGCCTTCTGATATATAATATTCCAAGCCCTACGAGCTTCCAGTGTAGTTGCTGCTAAGTCCTGTGTGATCCTGACTGCAGCTCCACGATATTTGAACTGTGTCCTTCTGGCTGCTTGTAATATTTTCTCTTTGACTTGGGAGTTCTGGAACTTGGCTATAATATTCCTAGGGATTGGTTTTTTGGGATCTCTTTCTCGGGGGGATCGGTGGATTCTCTCCATTTCTATTTTGCCCTCTGCTTCTAGAATATCAGGGCAATTTTCCTGTAGTAATTCTTTGAAAATGATGTCAAGGCTCTTTTACTGATCATGACTTTCAGGTATTCCAATAATTTTCAAATTATCTTTCCTAAGTTTGTTTTCCATATCAGTTGTTTTTTCAATGAGATATTTCACATTTTCTTCTAATTTTTCAGTTTTTTGGTTTTGAAGTATTGATTCCTGATTTCTGGTAAATTAATCTCCCTGAATTCTATTTTTGTCTGAAGGATTTGTTCTCCTCAGAGAGTTTTCTTATCTCTTTTTCCATCTGGCCAATTTTGCTTTTTAAAGCATTCTTCTCCTCAATAACTTTTTGAACCATTTTATCCATTTGTCCTAAGCTGTTTTTTAGCATGCTATTTTCTTCAGCATTTTTTTTGGATATCCTTGACTAAGTTGCTGACTTCATTTTCATGCTTTTCCTGCATCTCTCTCCTTTCTTTTCCCAGTTTTTCTTCCAACTCCCTCATTTGATTTTCAAAGTCTTTTTTGAGCTCTATCATAGCCTGAGCCCAATTTCTGTTTTTCTTGGAGTCTTTAGATGCAGGAGTTTGTGCTTCCTCATCTTCAGACTGAGTATTTTGATCCTTCTTAGGCTCATTTGCAAAATATTTCTCAATGGTCTTCCTCTTATTTCTTGCTTGCTCATTTTCCCAGCCTAAGCCTGTTTTTTGGGGTGCTTCCTGAGCTTTTGGGACACTCCCACAAGCGTCTCAGTGTGTGAGGTTCTGTCCTCCCTCCTGGTCTGTGAATGAACATAAGCGCCCCCCTCTGCCACGGGGCTGAGGTGGGGGGGCCCTGTTGTTCTATGGAGGGCCTAGACTGGGATTAGGATCTGAATGTGGTCAGAGCCCCAGAGTCCTGTTCCAGGGGCAGAGGACAGAGCTCAGCAGTCTCTCTCTCTTCACTCCCCTCCCTCAGCTCAATGGGCTCATGCCCTGGGGGCTCCTGCTTACTGGCTCTGCCTGCTTCTTTTTCCTGGATTTGGGCTGCTGAAAAACCAAGCTGCTGGCTGTGTGCCCTGAGGGCTGGGCTCCATGTGCTCGCTGTGGCAGAGGTCCCCCACTGTTCCCCCACTTTGTGCCGGTGCTCCCTGGGGTGCAGCTCAGGAGACTCCCCTGCTGCTGTCAGCCTCGGTTCCCAGCACCCTGGGGCTGCCTCCAGGAGGCTGAAGTTCTTTGGCTTTGGTGGGCCACCCCTCTCCGACCCTGGGGAACAGAGCCTTTCTGCTCTTTTCCAGGTTACCTTGAGTAGGAGAACTGCCTCACTGGGTCCCTTTGTGGGTTCTGTCTCTCAAAAGTTTATTTAGAGTCCTTAGTTTATGAGTTTTTATCAGAGAGCTCCTAAGACTCTGATCCCTTCATGTCGCCATCTTGGCTCTGCCCCCCTGCATGCAGTTTTGGTGAAACAAAACACATTTTTTTTTAAATGGAAAGGATTAGAAAGCAATGGGGCAATAAAGTAAATTACTTGCAAATTAGGTATCAAAGAACTAGGAATCAGAGACTATTCATTGAAGGAGTTAGACATGTATATCTATATAAAAAGTGAAATTGATTTCATCTGTAGGATTGCAGCATGTAAGTGACACACAGTATGATGCGGTTCTTAGCATCACACATGTCTTCAATAGATATCCTTCCCAGATGGAGGGTACTTATGCTGAACTCTTCAAAGTAGTCATACAGCTCTCCTTATAAGAAGATAGGCTAGAGATGAGTGACCAAAGTTCAACATAGAACACATTAAAGAATCATGGATATATTAAAATAATGTAATTTTGTTGAACCTGAACAAAGTAATTGAAGACAATTTGGGTAATTCACAAAAACCACTGCTTGAAACACTTTTGTTTTACATAAAATGAGAATGAGCATAATTACTTTTACCAAGCAAAAGATGCAGAAAAGGGAGAAATAGCAATACACAGTTTGGTTTAAACAAGGCACTTAAGTTTTTAATGAATGGATTAGAATGCAATGTTGCAATAAAGAAAAGTACATACAAATTAGGCTTGAACAAACTAGGAATCAGAGAATACTATTCATCGAGGTATTTAGACATGTATATCTACATGTAAAGTGAAAAATGATTTGATCTGTTGGATTGCGGAATGAAAGTGATGCACAGGATCCTGTAGTTTTTAGCACCACATATGTCCTCACTGGAATATCCTTCCTAGATGCAGTGTGTTTTGCTGAACACTTAAAAGTATTCATACAGTTCTCCTTATATGACAATAGCCTAGAGAAGATTGACCAACGTCCAATGCAGAACACATAAAAGAATCCTAGTTATATTAAAGAAAAATTATTGTGTTCAAATTGAACTAAGGAATTTAAGAAAATTTGGTTAAATTGTCTATGAAAACTGCTTAAAACACATTTCATTTTTCATAAAATGAGAAAGAGCATAATAAGTTTTACCAAGCAAAAGAGAAAGAAAAGGGAGAAATAGCAACAAGGGTACTAATTGCAAAAATAAATGCATAAGTGTTTAAAATGAAACAGATGGAATGCAGCTTGACAATAATGGATATTACTTACAAATTAGACATCAAAGTACAAGGAATCATTGAATAATACTAACTGAAGGTATTGAACTATTTATCTCTATGAAAAGTGTATAAGGATCAGAATTGTTGTATTGCCACATTGAAAGCGCCACACAAAATGCTGCATTTCTTAGCATCGAACATGAATTCTCTAGAATACCCTTCTCAGAACAAGAACTCTTCCAAGTATTCTTGTAGCTCTTTGTATAAGATTATATCTTAGATAAGTGTGGCCAGGACCAATGTAGCACACATTAAGGATTCGTTATTATAATAAATAAATAATGATATATTACTATTGAAGTAAGAAATTTAACAAAATTTGGTTAATTCGACAACCAAAACTGCATTATACACTTATTCTTTTATGTAAAATGAGAAAGATCGTAATGACCTTTACCAAACAAAAGAAGAAGAAAAGGGAGAAATAACAACACAGGTAGTTTTGGGTAAAAGTAACACATAAGTTTTTAAAATGCAAGGATTTGAATGCAGGTTAACAATAAAGGATACTACTTGTAAATTAGACTTCACAGTACTAGGAATCATTGAAGACTACTAACTATAGCTGTTGGGTGTTTATCTACATGAAAAGTGTACATTGATTAGATTTGTTTTATTGTGGCTTGAAGGCTCCATGCAGAATGCTGCATTTCTTAGCATTGTACATGCCTTCTCTAGAATATCCTTCTGAGAAGCAGAACTCTTCAAAGTATCCATACAGGTCTCTGTATAAGATGATATCATAGAGAAGAACAACACAGTTCAGTGTAGCACACATTAAGGAATTGTAGTTTTATTAAACAAATGATATTGTTCTCCAATTGAAGTACAAAATTTAAGACAACTTGGTTAATTTCGTCAACCAAAACTGCTTGATACACTTATACTTTTCCATCAAATAAGAATGAGCATAGTAACCTTTACCAAGCAAAGAGGAAGAACAGGGAGAAATAGCAATACTCAAGGTTTTGGGAAAAAGTAACACATCAATGTGTAAAACAGAGGGATTTGAACTCAGTTTTATAATAAAGGATATTATTTAACAATTAGACATCAAAGTTCTAGGAATCATTGAAGACTAGTAATTAGTAATTGAAGGAGTTGAATAAGTTTATCTATATTAAAAGTGTACAATATTTAGAATTGTTGTATTGTGCCTTGAAATGGAGAAACAGAATCATGCATTTCTTAGCATCCCACTTGACTCCTCTAGATATCCTTGTGAGAAGCCAAACTCTTTAAAGTATTCATACAGCAGTCTGTATAAAATGATATTCTAGAGAAGAGTGACACGTTAAATCATGGCAAACATTAAAGAAGCATGATTATATTTAAAAAATGCTTTGGTGCTCCAACTGAAGTCAGAAATTTAAGACAATTTGGTTCATTCAACAAACATAATTGCTTGATACACTTATTCTTGTACATAAAATGAAAAAGATCATAATGACCTTTACCAAACAAAAGAAGAAGAAAAGGGAGAAATAGCAACAGAGGTAGTTTTAGCAAAAAGTAACACATAAGTGTTTAAAACATAAGGATTTGAATGCATCTTGACAATAAAAGAAATTACTTACAAATTAGACATCAAAGGACAAGGGATCAGAGAAGGCTACTAATTTAAGGAGCTGAAGAACTACATCTATATGAAAAGTGCAAAATGATTTGCATTGTTTCAATATGTTTTGAAGAACCCACAAAGAATGCTGTTTCTTAGCATCACAATAGACTTCCCTAGTTTAACCTTCGTAGATGCTGAATGCTTCATGGAATTCGTACAGCCCTCTGTATGAGATGATAACTTAGAAAAATGTGACCAGATCCTAGAAGGAACACATTATGGTTGTATTAAGAAAATACCATTGTTCTCCAATTGAACTAATCAATTTAAGCTATTTTGGTCAATTCGTCAACCAAAACTGCTTCATACACATTTTTTACATAAAATGAGAAAGAGCTTATTAGCCTTTACCAACAGAAAGAGGAAGAAAAGGGATAAATAGCAATACACTTACTTCTTGGGAAAAGAAACACCTAAGTGTTTAAAACACAAGGATTATGACAGAGCTTGAAAATGAAGGAAATGACTTTAAAATTCCATATCAAAGGCCTAGGAATCATAAAATACTATGAATTGATGGAGTTGAACATGTATATCTGTAGAAAATGTGTAAAATGATTTGATTTGTTGCATAGAGGCTTGAAAGTTATGCACAGAATGGTGGTTTCCTTAGTATTGCCCAGGGCTTCTCTAGAAGGTCCTTTGAAGAAGTGAAATTCTTCAAAGTGTTCATACAGCTCTCTCTATACAATGATAGCCTAGAAAAGAGTGACCATGTCCAAAGGAAAACACATCAAGAAACCTTGGTTCTATAAAATGAAAAGTATCGTGAACCCATTAAACTGAGGAATTTAATCCAATTTGCTTAATTCATCAACCAAAACTTGCTTGATACACTTATTTTATTCATATAACTGTCTGACACCTGATTTGAACTCAGCTACTCCTCACTCTAAGGCCGGTGCTTTATCCACTAAGTCACCTAACCACCCCACAATAGAGCAATTCTTATCATTATATGTACACTTGTCATATAAACACATTCAACTACTTCAGTTAGTAGTCTTCAATGATTCCTAGAACATTGATGTCTAATTTGTAAGTAATATCCTCTATAGTCAGTGTGAGTTCAAATTCCTTTCTTTACATACTTAGGCCTTCTTTTTCCCAAAATTAAAAGTATTGATATTACTGACTTTTCTTACTCTTTTGCTTGCTAAATGTGATTATGTTCTTTCTTATTTTATGTAAAATAATAAGTGTATCAAGCAGTTTGGGTTGATGAAACTAACCAAATTTTCATGAATTTCATATTTCAATAGGAGCACAATAGTATTTGTTTAATAAAACCATGGTTTCTTAATGTGTGGTACCTTGGACCGAGTCAAGCTTCTCTAGGATATCATCTTATACTGAGAGCTTTATGAATATTTGAAGAATTTGGGTTCTGAGACGATTATTCTAGAGAAGTCAAGTGCAATGTTCAGAAACTCAGCATTCCTTGCTGAACTCTGAAGCCACAATACAATTCTAATCTTTGTCCACATGTCATATGCATAAAACTGTTAAAGTCCTTCAATTAGTAATCTTCGATGATTCCTAGTACTTTGATGTCTAATTTTTAGGCATTCTCCTTTATTGTCAAGCTGTGTTCAAATCCTTGCCTTGTAAATACTTATGTGTTACTTTTTGTGAAAACAACCCATGTTGCTATTGCTTCCTTTTCCTCCTCTTTTACTTGGTAAAGGTTATTATGTCCTTCCTCATTTTATGAATTGCTTTATTGTGGTTTGAAAGTGAGAAACAAAATCATGTGTTTCTTAGTATCCCACTTGTCTTCTCTAGATATCCTTGGGAGAAGCCAAACTCTTTAAAGTATTCATACAGCAGTCTGTATAAGATGATATTCTAGAGAAGAGTGACACATTAGATCGTGGCAAACATTAAGGAAGCATGATTGTATTAAAAAATATTATGGTGCTCCAACTGAAGTAAGAAATTTAAGAAAATTTGGTTAATTCGACAAACATAATTGCTTGATACACTTATTCTTGTACAGAAAATGAGAAAGATCATAATGACCTTTACCAAACAAAAGAAGAAGAAAAGGGAGAAATAGCAACAGAGGTAGTTTTAGCAAAAAGTAACACATAAGTGTTTAAAACATAAGGATTTGAATGCATCTTGACAATAAAGGAAATTACTTTCAAATTAGACATCAAAGAACTAGCAATCAGAGAAGGCTACTAATTTAAGGAGCTGAAGGTTTATATCTCTATGAGAAGAGCAAAATGATTTGATTTGTTGGATTGAGCCATGAAAGCACCACAAAGAATGCTGCATTTCTTACCATGGCATATAACTTCTCTAGAATTTCCTTCTTAGATGTGGAACTCTTAAAAGTATTCATAAAACTCTTGGTATAAGATGATATCCTAGAGAAGTGTAACCTGGTGCAATGTTGAACACATTAATGAATCGTGGTTCTATTAAACAAATAATATTGTGCTCCAAGTCAACTAAGAATTGTAAAGCATTTTGTTTCAGTCATCACCCAAAACTCCTTGACACATGTTTTCTTTTACATAAAATGAGAAAAAGTATAATAACATTTATCAAACAAAAGGGGAAGGAAAGGGATAAATAGCAATACACTCAGTTTTAGAGAAAAGAAACACATAAATATTTGAAATGCAAGGATTGGAACACAGCTTGACAATCAAGGAAATTACTTACAAATCAGATTTCAAAGAACTAGGATTTAGAGAGGAATACCACTTGAAGGAGTTCAATGTGTATATCTATACAAAAAGTGCAAAATAATGTGATTTTTTGGATTTAGGCTTGAAAGCATCTCACAAAATGTGGTGTTTCTCAGAATCTCATATGACTTCTCTAGAATATCCTCCTAAGATGCCGAACTCTTCAAATAATTCATACCTCTCTCTGCATAAGATGATATCCTAGAGAAGTGTGTCTGGGTGCAATGTAGAACACATTAAGGAATTGAGGCTATATTAAACAAGTAATATTGTGCTCCAATAGATCTCAGAAAGTTAAGCCAATTTGTTTACTTTATCAAACAAAACTGCTTGAAACATTTTTGTTTTACATAAAATGAGAAAGAGCACAATAACTTTTACCAAGCAAAAGAGGAAGAATGGGCAAAATAGCAATACAGGTAGTATTGGAGTAAAAAAAACCCCTCTAAGTATTTAAACTGCAAGGATTTGAATGCAACTGGACAATAAAGGAGATTTCTTACAAATTAGGCACCAGATAAATACAAATCAGTGAAGACTACAAACTGAATTAGTTTAACGTGTATATGTATATGAAACATGTAAAATGCTCTATTTTGTTGCACTGAGGCATGAAAGAGCTGCACAGAATGCTAGGGCTCTTAGCATCACTTATGACTTCTGTAGAATATCCTTTATAGATGCCCGAAATCTTCAATGTATTCATATGGGTGTCTGTAGAAGATGATAGCCTAGAGAACAGTAATCAGGACGGATGTAGAACACATTATGGATTTGTTATTATTACAAATTTAGTATTATTAATTATTACAAATAATATTGTGCTCCAATTGAACCAAAGAATTTAAGAAAATTTGGTTAAATTGTCTATCAAAACTGCTTAAAACACATTTCCTTTTCCATAAAATAAGAAAGAGCATAATAAATTTTACCAAGCAAAAGAGGAAGAAAAGGGAGAAATAGCAACAATGGCACTTTTTTCAAAAATAAATATATAAGTGTTTAAAATGAAACAGTTTGAATGCAAGTTGACAATAAAGGATATTACTTGCTATTTAGGCATCAAAGTACTAGGAATCATTGAATACTACTAATTGAAGGTATTGAACTGTTTATCTATATGAAAAGTGTATAAGGAAAAGAATTGTTGTATTGCCACATGAAAGCTCCACACAAAATGCTGCATTTCTTAGCATCTAACATGACTTCTCTAGAATATCCTTCTCAGAACATGAACTCTTCCAAGTATTCTTGTAGCTCTTTGTAGAAGATTATATCCTAGATAAGTGTGGCCTGGACCAAAGTAGCATACATTAAGGATTCATTATTATATTAAAGAAATGCTATTATATTACTATTGAAGTAAGTAATTTAACACAATTTGTTTAATTCGACAACCAAAACTGCTTTATACACTTATTATTTTACATAAAATGACAAATGTCATAATAAACTTTACCAAGCAAAAGAGGAAAATAAGGGAGAAATAGCAACACAGGTAGTTTTGTGAAAAAGTAACAAATAAGTTTTTAAAATGCAAGGACTTGAATGCAGCTTGAAAATAAAGGATACTACTTGCAAATTAGACTTCACAGTATTAGGAATCATTGAAGACTACTAGCTATAGCTGTTGAACGTGTTTATCTACATGAAAAGTGTACATTGATTAGATTTTTTGTATTGTGGCTTGAAGGCTCCATGCAGAATGCTGCATTTCTTAGCATTGCACCTGACTTCTCTAGAATATCCTTCTGAGAAGCAGAACTCTTCAACATATTGATACAGCTCTCTGTATAAGATATCATGGAGAAGTGCAACCCAGGTCAGTGTAGCACACATTAAGGAATTGTGGTTTTTATTAAACAAATGATATTGTTTTCCAATTGAAGTAAAAAATTTAAGACAATTTGGTTAATTTTGTCAAGCAAAACTGCTTGATACACTTATTCTTTTCCATCAAATGAGAATGAGCATAGCAACCATTACCAAGCAAAAGAGGAAGAAAAGGGAGAAATAGTAATACTCATAATTTTGGGGGAAAAGTAACACATCAGTGTGTAAAACACAGGGATTTGAACTCAGCTTTTCAATAAAGGATATTCTTAAATAAATTAGACATCAGAGTTCAAGGAATCATTGAAGACTACTAATTGAAGGAGTTGAATATGTTTATCTATATTAAAAGTGTAGAATGTTTAGAATTGTTGTATGGTCCATTGAAAGCGAGAACCAGAATCATGCATTTCTTAGCATCCCACTTGACTTCTCTACATATCATTTTGGTAAGCCAAACTCTTCAAAGTATTCATACAGCTGTCTATATAAAATGATATCCTAGAGAAGTGTGACCTGGTACTAAGTAGCACACATTGAGAAATCGTGGTTTTACTAAACAAATACTATTGTGCTCCAATTGAAGTAAGAAATATAAGCCAATTTGGGAAATTCATCAACCAAATTACTTGATACACTTATTCTTTTACATAAAATGAGAAAGAGCCCAATAATCTTTACTAAGCAAAAGTGGAAGAAAATGGAGCAATAGCATTATACATAGTTTTGGGGAAAATAACACATAAGTGTTAAAAGCACAAAGATTTCAACGCAGCTTGACAATAAAGGATATTACTTACAATTTAGACAGCAAAGTACTAGGAATCATTGAACCTACTAATTGAAGGAGTTGAAAGAGTTTATATATAAGACAAGTGTACAATAATTTGAATTGTTGTATTGTGGCTTGAAAGCACTGTACAGTTTGATAAGTATCTTACCATAGTGCTTGACTTCTCTCAAATATCCTTCTTAGACTCCAAAATCTTCAAAGTATTCATAGGGCTCTCTGTTTAAGATGATATCCCAGAGTAGTGGTACTTGGTACAATGTAGCACACATGATAGAATCGTGGTTATATTAAACAAATACTATTGTGCTCCAATTGACATAAGTAATTTAACCCTATTTGATTATTTTGTCAACCAAAACTGCTTGATACACTTATTCTTTTACAAAAAAATGACAAAGAGCATAATATCCTTTACCAAGCAAAAGAAGAAGAAAAGGGGGTAATAGCAACACAGCTAGTTTTGGCAAAAAGTGATACATAAGTCTTTTTTTTTAAGTTTGCCAAGTTCTTTTTTCTTGGTGTTTTCTTTATTGTAAAAAAGAATGGGGGGACGGCTAGGTGGTGCAGTGGATAAAGCACTGGCCCTGGAGTCAGGAGTACCTGGGTTCAAATCTGGTCTCAGACACTTAGTAATTACCTAGCTGTGTGGCCTTGGGCAAGCCACTTTACCCTGTTTGCCTTACAAAAAAACAAAAAAAAAAGAATGTTATAGAAGAATAGAAATGATTTCTCCTGGATCCTCAGCCCATACCCTGGTTTGTTTGGGTAAGAAAGGACAATCAGGCTTGAATCCTCCCTCAGAGCTACATATAGGATCCTATACCTCCAGCACCTTTATTATCAGGCACAGACCTCAGCAATTTTTTTTAGAAATGCAAAATCGGTATATCTGATAAGATGTATGCTTTTTACCTTTCATCTTGCCTTAGGTTTCTCCTCATAAAATAATTATGTAAGGAGCAAGGCTCTGGTTAGTTCCCACTCCCCTCCCTCTCTATATATAGAAGAAAATGATCTGGATAGATAATTCTTGGATGAGAGAAGCAGAGATACAAAAAGAAATGGAAAAACTAAGCTACAGAAAGTCATCTCCCTGGAAGAAGTGGTTTCACTTTCCAGTGGAGTGAGCTGGGGGAGAAAACCCTATTTCCCTGTATCTATCTTCCTCTCAGACTCCATAGGAAACCCAGGTGCCCCAAGTACCAAAAACCCCATGGCTGTGCTGAAAAGATTGATGGGAGTGGAACCATCAGTAATGAGGGTTGATTTTAGTCCAAGACCCTGAAGCCGTTTCACCTGGAGCTCAGGCCCAGCCAGGGCAAGGTCCCAAATAGTGCCCAAACCCAGGGCCTCAGTCATCTCCTTGAACTTTTTAACCTCTGTTTCTGCCAGTTTCTCCACCTTGTTCAGTTCCAGTTCTATCTGGGCCTTGTTATAGAGGAGCTCCTGTTCCCTGGCTTTCTGCACCTGAAGTAACTCTGCCTCCATTTCTATGGCCAAGGCCTCTGATTTCAGTTTGGCCTGGAGTACAGCTCCTTCTCCTTCAATATGAGCAGGCTCTGCCCGGGATTCTGCCTCTGCCTTAGCAACCCCTGTGCTTTCCACAGCAGTGCTCTGGGCTTCAAGTAGCAGCAACTCCTTCCGAGCTTTCTCAGCTCCGGCTTGGTCCAAGATCTTCTGCCGATCCAGCTGCCCCCGAGCCTCCTGCTCCAGCCTCTGAGCCTCATGTTTGGCTGCAGCTTCTTGGGAGTTGGTGGTGATCTCAGTGGACAGTTGGACACTTTGCTGTAGAGCGTCTCGGGTCCGCTGGTCCACAGGTTCTACAGACTACACATCCACACTATTGACCACCAGTCCATTCTGAGGAAAGACTGCTAAGTCCCGGAGCTGAGGCAAGGCAGCATGCCCAGGTCCCTTCTGTTCTGCTCCCTCATAACCAAAGACAGATATCTGAATGATGAGAGCTGAATTCTTATGGAAGTCATCAAAGGTGACTGAGGCCACAGTCCCCCGAACCTGGGAGGCAATGGTTTTGCAGGCATCACCCACACAATCTGGAACAGAGAAAAGGCGAGCAGTCTCTTGGGAATCATTCTGGTCTCCCAGTTCAAAGTGCCAGTTGTAAGCAAGTTGGAGCTAGAGCCGGGCATGGTCTGCTGTTTCAATGGTGATGACGTCAGTAAAGAAATCAGGTCCCAGGAGCAGGCAGAGTGTCCAGTGGACATGGGGGCACTTCGGTTGGCTGACTGAGAGGGATAACACTGTGAACTGTTCCTTGGGGCCTAGGCACACCAGCTCTGGTCCAAATGCAACTTGTGCTTTCTTTGCTCTGTAATCATAGACCTGCACAGCAGCATTGTGGGGCACTCAGTAGCTCACAATTTGAGTCTTATCCCTGGAAGGGAGGGGATCACCCCTTTGTCACTCCATTGCACCCCTGTCTGCCAGAGTGTCATGCCCCTTTCTCAGCAGTTCTTCCAGCCCCGGTGGCAGCTCTTTCTCCCACAGCTTTTCATCTTTGGTAAGCATATAGGTTTTACCAACAACAGCTCAAACCTTGCCATTCTTAACATCTCTCACATAGATGCATTCATTCTCATCCAGAAGGATGGACTCCTGTTTTTCTAGCACTTCTACTTTGGCTGGGGGGACATATTCCAGGGATTCCCTAATCATCCAGTGGTCTCCAGCCTGCCTTTTCTTTCCAGTTTCCCCATCATCTCCTTCCTCCAGGGCCTGTAGAGGCCTCAGGAGAAGCCCTTCTTCTTCTGACAGCACATAAACCTCCTGAATCCCTTTCTCTAAACTCTCTCCAGGCTGAAGGAAGAAGGATTTCTCCCCCTTCACCACGTGTTTGTGCCCCAACTGGTTCTTGCCATCGAGCTCTACTGGATCCAAGATCACACAGTAGTTCTGTGGCCCCAGGGTAGTGAGGTTCACAATTCCCAGTAGCTCCTCATAAACATCAGGTATGTGGGCTTTGGCATTGGCCTGGGTGAACAGCCACTCTTCTGTATGGTGGATCAGGCCCCTCAAATCTGGGAAGTTCTGGAGGGCCCAGAGGTGCAGGGCTAACTTGTCTGTGAGGACCATAGCAATGACCACATCTAGAACTTCCTGAAACACACATGGGAAGTAAGCCTCCACTGAACATACCAGCCACTGTTCGCCTGTCACCCTCTGATTGCCATTCTGATCCTGAAATTTTTTCCCAGCTGGAAGTCAAAGAGCTTAATTGTGTTGGTTCACTGTGGCCTGGATCATCTCCACCACATATACCTCCTTTTTTATTTAATATTTATTCTCATTTTGTACAAATAATGTTTTTATGCATTAATAAAATATTCTTGTTTAAGAGTAAATGAAATACCCCCTCCCCCCCTAAATATAGACTATCTTGAGCGATGAAGTAAAGGGGAGAGAAAAAAATTAAAATTAAAAAAAATATTAATAACTGTAGGTATGGCCAGGTTGTACAATGGAGAGAGCACCAGCCATGGAGCTATGAGCACCTGGGCTCACATCTGGCCTGTACACTCAACAATCACCCAGCCATGTGATATGCAAGCCACTTGAACCCCACTGCCCAGCAAAAAACAAAACAAAAAGAAAAAAAAGAGATCCAAAATAAAATAAAATAGTAATAATAGTAGGCGTGGCTGGGTGGTGGTCAGAGCATTGGCCCTTGAGCCAGGAACACCCGGGTCCAAATCGGGCCTCAGACACCCAACGATCACCCTGCTACATGCCCCCAGGCAGGCCACCCAGCCTCATTTGCCCTGCATCCTCCCAAAATAATAATAATTAATAATAATGATGATGATGATGATGATGATGATAATAAATGTGCTTCAGTCTTTGTTCCAACACCACCAACACTGTCATGCTTGGATCACATTATTTATGAAAATTCCATCATAAAAGTTACTTTCATATTTTTCCACCATTGCCACTGCTGATCTCAATGCCCTCCTTTCATAATTCTCCACTACCATGTACTGTATTTTGTCTCCCCTTTCACTCTGACTCTGCTGTAGGGTAGCTAAGTGGAGCAGCAGATATATCCCCCATTCTGGGGCCAAGAGGCCCTGAGCCCCCTTACCACCCCTTAGGCCCAGCATCCACCTGGCCCTATGGTCTCGAACTGGCCTTCCAATCCCAGGCCCTTGCAAGAAGTAAAAAAGAAAATGTGTTATATATGACCACTCTCCCCCCAGGGTCCATCCACTCCTCCATCACTCTCATCACCCCCCCTTCCCCCATCCCCCCTTCTTACTCCAGATGCCTATATCCCATTGAATATATATATATATATATATATATATATATATATATATATATATATATGCTGTTTCCTCATTTCCTCTCCTAACCACCTCTGATGAGAGTGAAAATTCCCTCATTCCCCCTTGCCTTCTCCCTTCCATATCATTACAATAGCTCATTGTAATAAAGAAGCACATACGTATTTAAAAGGCAAGGATTTGAACACAGCTAGACAATAAAGAATATTACTTTAAGATTAGATATCAAAGGGCTAGGAATCATTGACAACTACTAACTGAAGGAGTTGAATGTGTTTATCTGTATGAAAAGAGTACAATGGTTAGAATTGTTGGGTTGCAGCTTGAAAGCACCACACAGAATGTTGCATTTCTCTGTATCCTACTTGAATTCTCTACAATATCATTTTCAGAAGCCAAATGCCTCAAAGTGTTCATACAGCTCTCTGTATAAGATGATTTCCTAGAGACATGAGACACAGTCCCATGTAGCACACACAAAGGAATCGTGGTTATATTAAACAAATACTATTGTGTTGGGGCGGCTATGTGGTGCAGTGAATGGAACACGGGCCTTGGAGTCAGGAGTACCTGGGTTCAAATCCACCCTTAGACACTTTATAATTACCTAGTCATGTGGCCTTGGGCAAGCCACTTAATCACATTGCCTTGAAAAATCTAAAAAAATACTATTATTCTCCAATTGAAGTAAGAAATTTTAGGAAATTTGCTTTATTCATCAACAGAAACTGTTTGATACTCTTATTCTTTTACATAAAATGGGAATAAGCTTAATAACCTTTACCAAGAAACAGAGGAAGAAAAGGGAGAAATAGCAATACACATAGTTTTGTGAAAAAGTAACACATAAGTTCATAAATCACAAGGATTTGAACTCAGCTTGACAATAAAGGATACTACCTGCAACTTAGACATCAAAATTCTAGGCATCATTGAAGACTATTAATTGAAGGAGTTGAATGTGTTTACCTATATTGAAAGTGTACAATGATTACAATTGTTGAACTGTGAATGGAAAGCGAGAAACAGAATGGTGCATTTCTCAGCATCCCACTTGACTTCTCTAGCAAATCCATCTCAGAAGCCAAACTGTTCAAAGTATTCAAACAGCCCTCTGCATAAGAAGATATATTAGAGAAGTGTGATCAGGTTGAATGTAGCACACATTAAGGATTCGTGGATTTATTAAACAAATACTATTGTGCTCCAATTGAAGTAAGAAATTTAAGACAATTTGGTTAATTTAACAACCAAAACTGCTTGATACACTTATTTTTTTACATAAAATGAGAAAGATCAAAATAACCTTTACCAAGCAAATGAGGAAGAAAAATGGAGAAATAGCAACAGAGGTAGTTTTAGGAAAAAGTAACACATAAGTGTTTAAAACAAGGATTTGAATGCAGCTTGACAATAAAGGATAATACAAATTAGAAATGCAGGTACTAGGAATCATTGAAGATGACTAAATGAAGGAGTTGAACATGTTTATCTATATGAAAAGTGGACAATGATTAGAATTGTACTGTGGCTTGAAAGTTCTGCAAAGAATGCTGAGTTTCTTAGCATCGCACTTGACTTCTCTAGAACATCCATCTCAGAAGGCAAACTCTTCATAGTAATCATACAGCTCTTTTTATAAGATGATATCTTAGAGAAGTGTGACTCGGTACAATGTAGCACACATAAAGGAGTCATGGTTATATTAAACAAATACAATTGTACTCCAATTGATGTAAGAAATTTCAGAGAATTTGGTTAATTTCATCAACAAAAACTGCTTGATATACTTTTTCTTTTACATACAATAAGAAAGAGCCTAATAATCTTTACCAAGTGAAAGAGGAAGAAAAGGAAGCAATAGCAACACAGCTAGCTTTCACAAAATGTAACATATAAATGTTTAAAAGGCAAGGATTTGAACAGAGCTAGTCAATAAAGGATATTACTTAGGAATTACACATCAAAATACTAGGAAACATTGATGACTATTAATTGAAGGAGTCGAACGTGTTTATCTATATGAAAATTGTACAATGATTAGAATTGTTGTAATGTGGCTTGAAAGTGGCTGAGTTTCTTAATATGTCACTTGACTTCTCTCAAATATCTGTCTCAGAAGCCCAGATGATCAAAGTATTCGTACAGCCCTCTGTATAAGAGGATATCCTAGAGAAGTGTGACCAGGTCCAATGTAGCACACATTAAGGATTTGCAGATTTATTAAACAAATACTATTGTGCTCCAATGGAAGTAAGAAATTTAAGACAATTTAGTTAATTTGACAACCAAAACTGCTTGATGCATTTATTCTTTTACATAAAATGAGAAAGATCATAATAACCTTTTCCAAGCAAAAGAGGAAGAAGAGGGAAAAATAGTCATACAGGTAGTTTGGGGAAAAAGGAACACATAAGTGTTTAAAATGCAAGGATCTGAACACAGCTTGACAATAAAGGATTATTTCCAGATTAGACATCAAAGTACTAGGAATCATTGAAGAATATTAATTAAAGGAGCTGAACGTGTTTATCTATATGAAAATTGTATAATGATTAGAATTGATGTAATGTGGCTTGAAAGTTATTCACATAATGCTGAGTTTCTTAAAATGTCACTTGAATTCTCTCGGATATACTTCTCCACAGCCAAACTGTTCAAAGAATTCATACAACCCTCTGCATAAGATGAGATCTTAGAAAAGTGTGAACAGGTACAATGTAGCATACTTTAAGGATTTGTGGATTTATTAAACAAATACTACTGTGCTCCAATTGATGTAAGAAATTTAAGACAATTTGGTTAATTCAACAACCAAAACTGCTTGATACACATATTTTTTACAGTAAATGAGAAAGATGAAAATAACCTTTACCAAGAAAAAGAGGAAGAAAAGGGAGAAATAGCAACAGAGGTGGTTTTAGGAAAAAATAACATATAAGCAGGTAAAACACAAGGATTTGAATGCAGCTTGACAATAAAGGATAATACTGACAAAATAGACATGCAAGTACTAGGAGTCATTGAAGACTACTAATTGAGAAGCTGAATATGTTTATTTATATGAAAAGTGGACAGAGATTAGAATTCTATGGTGGTTTGAAAGTTCCACAAAGAATTCTTAGTTTCTTAGCATCACACTTGACTTCTCTAGAATATCCTTCTCAGAATCCAAATTCTTCAAAGTATTCATAAAGCGCTCTGTATAAGATAATAACCTGGAGAAGCGTGACTCGATCCAACAGAGCACACTTTAAAGAATTGTGGTTTTATTAAACAAATACTATTGTTGTCCTATTGAAGTAAGAAATTTAAGAAAATTTGGTTAGTTTCATCAACCAAAACTGCTTGATACACATATTATTTTACATAAAATAAGAATGAGCATAATAAACTTTACCAAGCTAAAGAGGAAGAAAATTCAATAATAGCAATACTCATAATTTTGGGAAAAAGAAGGCATAAGTATGTAAAATGAAGAAATTTGAACTCTGCTTGACAATAAAGGATATTATTTACAAATTAGAAATCAAAGTTCTATGAATCATTGAAGACTACTAACTGAAGCAGTTGAATGTGTTTATCTATATTAAAAGTATACATACAATGATTAGAATTGCTGTTTTGTGTGGTGGTTAGGTGGCATAGTGGATAAAGCACCAGCCTTGGAGTCAGCAGAAGTTGGGTTCAAATCCTGTCTCAAACAGTTATATAACTACCTAGCTGTGCACCCTTGGGCAAGCCACTTAATGCCATTTGCCTTGCAAAAAACCCGAAATCAAAAAAAGAATTTCTGTATTGAGGGTTGAAAGCGAAAAACATAATGGTGCGTTTCTTAGCATCCTACTTGACTTTGCTAGAATATCCTTTTTCAGAAGCTGAACTCTTCAAAGGATTCATACAGCACTCTGCATAAGATGATATTCTAGAAAAGAAAAACATGTTAGATCATGGCAAACATTAAGGAAGCATGATTATATTAAAAAATGCTATGGTGCTCCAATTGAAGTAAGAAATTTGACAATTTGGGTAATTCGACAACCATAATTGCTTGATACACTTATTTTTTTACATAAAATGAGCAAGTTCATAATGACCTTTACCAAACAAAGAAGAAAAGGGAGAAATAGCAACAGAGGTAGTTTAAAAAAGTAACACGTAAGTGTTTAAAACTAAGGATTTGAACGCATCTTGACAATAAAGGAAATTACTTACAAATTAGACATCAAAGAACTGGGAATCAGAGAAGACTACTAATTTAAGGAGCTGAAGAAGTATATCTGTACGAAAACTGTAAAATGCTTTGCATTGTTTCAATATGTTTTGAAAGACCCACAAAGAATGCTGTGTTTCTTAGCATCACAATTGACTTCTCTAGTATACCCTTCGTAGATGCTGAATGCTTCAAAGTATTCATGCAGCTCTCTGTATGAGATGATAACCTAGAAAAATGTGACCAGATCCTATGTGGAACACATTACGGTTGTATTAAGAAAATATAATTGTGCTCCAATTGAACTAAGCAATTTAAGCCATTTTGGTCAATTTGACAACCACAACTGCTTGATACACTTTTTCTTTTACATAAAATGAGAAAGAGCATATTAGCCTTTACCAAGAGAAAGAGGAAGAAAAGGGATAAATAGCAATATGTGTACTTTTTGGTAAAAGAAACACCTAAGTGTTTAAAACACAAGGATTATGATGGAGCTTGACAATAGATGAAATGACTTTAAAATTTGATATCAAAGGCCTAGGAATCATAAAATACTATGAATTGATGGAGTTGAACATGTATATCTGTAGGAAATATGTAAAATGATTTGATTTGTTGCATTGAGGCTTGAAAGCTATGCACAGAATGGTGCTTTCCTTAGTATCATCCAGGGCTTCTCTAGAAGGTCCTTTGAAGAAGTCAAATTCCTCAAAGTGTTCATGCAGCTCTCTGTATACAATGATAGCCTAGAAAAGAATGACCATGTCCAAAGGACAACACATCCATAAATCATGGTTATAAAAAATAAAAAGTATTGTGCACCAATTAAACTAAGGAATTTAATTCAATTTGCTTAATTCATCAACCAAAACTTACTTGATACACTTATTTTTTACATAAAATGAGGAAGAACATAATAACCTTTACCAAGTGAGAGAGGAAGAAAAGGAAGCAATAGCAACATGGGTTGTTTTCACAAAAAGTAACACATAAGTATTTACAAGGCAAGGATTTGAACACAGCTTGACAATAAAGGAGAATGCTTAAAAATTAGACATCAAAGTACTAGGAATCATTGAAGACTACTAACTGAAGGAGTTTAACATTTTTATCTATATGAAATGTGGACAAAGATTAGAATTGTATTGTGGCTCGAAAGTTTGGCAAGGAATGCTGAGTTTCTGAACATCGCACTTGACTTCTCTAGAATAACCTTGTTAGAACCCAAATTCTTCAAAGTATTCATAAAGCCATCGGTATAAGATGATATCCTAGAGAAGCACTACTTGGTCCAAGAACTTGTGGTTTTATTAAATAAATTCTATTGTGCTCCTATTGAAATAAGAATTTTAAGAAAATTTGGTTAGTTTCATCAACCAAAACTTCTTGATACATTTATTCTTTTACATAAAATAAGAATGAACATAATAAACTTTACCAAGCAAAAGAATAAGAAAAGTCAGTAATAGCAATACTCATAATTTTGGGCAAAAGAAGGCCTAAGTATGTAAATACAGGCATTTGAACTCACAGTGACTATAAAAGATATTATTTACAAATTAGACATCAAAGTTCTAGGAATCACTGAAGACTACTAACTGAAGTAGTTGAATGCATTTATCCATATTACAAGTGTACATACAATGATAAGAATTGCTCTATTGTGGGGTGGCTAGGCGGCTTAGTGGATAAAGCACCGACCTTGGAGTCAGAAGAACCTGAGTTCAAATCCGGTGTCAGACAGTTATATAACTACCTAGCTGTGTGGCCTTGGGCAAGCCACTTAATGCCATTTGCCTTGCAAAAAAAAAACCTAAAAATAAAAAAAAGAATTCCTTTATTGTGGTTTGAATCCGTGAAACATAATGGTGTGTTTCTTATCATCCCACTTGACTTCACTCGAATACCCTTCTCAGAAGCCAAACTCTTCAAAGTATCCATACAGCAGTCTGTATAAGATGATATTCTAGAGAACAGTGACACGTTAGATCATGGCAAACATTAAGGAAGCATGATTATATTTAAAAAATGATATGGTGCTCCAACTGAAGTAAGAAATTTAAGACAGTTTGGTTAATTCGACAACCATATTTGCTTGATACACTTATTTTACATAAAATGAGAAAGATCATAATGACCTTTACCAAACCAAAGAAGAAGAAAAGGGAGAAATAGCAACAGAGGTAGTTTTAGCAAAAAGTAACACATAAGTGTTTAAAACGTAAGGATTTGAACACATTTTGACAATAAAGGAAATTACTTACAAATTAGACATCAAAGAACTAGGAATCAGAGAAGACTACTAATTTAAGGAGCTGAAGAAGTATATCTGTATGAAAAGTGTAAAAGTATTTGCATTGTTTCAATATGTTTTGAAAGACCCACAAAGAATGCTGTGTTTCTTAGCATTACCATTGACTTCTCTAGTATATCCTTCACAGATGCTGAATGCCTTAAAGTATTCATACAGCTCTCTGTATGAGATGATAACCTAAGAAAAATGTGACCAGATCCTACATGCAACACATTACAGTTGTATTAAGAAAATACAATTGTGCTCCAATTGAGCTAAGCAATTTAAGTCCATTTGGTCAATTCGTCAACCAAAACTGCTTGATACACTTTTTTCTTTTACATAACATGAGAAAGAGCTCATTAGCCTTTACCAAGAAGAAGAGGAAGAAAAGGGATAAATAGCAATACATGTAATTTTTGGGAAAGAAACACCTAAGTGTTAAAAACACAAGGCTTATGACAGAGCATGACAATGAATGAAATGACTTTAAAATTAGATATCAAAGGCCTAGGAATCATACAGTACTACTAATTTATGGAGTTGAACATGTATATCTGTAGGAAATGTGTAAAATGATTTGATTTGTTCGATCGAGGCTTGAAAGCTATGCACAGAATGTTGCTTTCCTTAGTATCACACAGGGCTTGTCTAGAAGGTCCCTTGTAGAAGCTGAATTCTTCATAGTATTCATACAGCTCTCTGTATACAATGATAGCTGGGTGAACAGTGACCAGGTCCAATGTAGAACACATTAAGGAATAATGGTGATATTAAGAAAATACTGTTGTGGTCCAAATGAACTAAGGACTTTAAGTTACTTTTGTCAATTCTTAAACCAAGCCTGCTTGAAACAGTTCTTTTTTTTACATAAAATTAGAAAGAGTATATTAACCTTTACCAAGCAAAAGAGGAAGAAAATGGAGAAATAACAATATACATAGTTTTGGGCAAAGGTAACACAGAGGAATTTAAAATACAAGGATTTGAATGTAGTTTAACAATAAAGGAAATTATTTACAAATTAGACATCAACAAACTAGGAGTTAGAGAAGAGTATAAATTGAAGGAGTTGAACATGCATATCTGTATGAAAAGTGTAAAATAATTTGATTTGTTGCATTGAGGCCTTAAAGCTTCGCATATAATGCTGCATTTCTTAGCACCACACTTGATTTCTCAAGAATATCCTTCAAATATGGCGAATGCTTCAGAGTATTCATACAGATGTCTGTATAAGAGGATAACCTAGAGAAGTTTAACTAGGTCCAATGTGGAACACATCACAGAATCAGGGTTATATTAAGCAAATACAATTGTGCTCCAATTGACAATGAATTTAAGCCAAATTGGTCAATTGATCAACTAAAACTGCTTGATACACTTTTCCTTTTTACAAGAAATGAGAAAGATCTTAATAACCTTTACCAAGCGAAAGAGGAAGAAATGGAGAAATAGCACTATATGTAGTTTTGGGTAAAAGTAACACCTAATTGTTTAAAATGCAAGGATTAGAATGGTGCTTGACAATGAAGGAAATTACTTACAATAAGACATGTAAGTTCTAGGAATCCTAGAATTCTACTAATTGAAGGTGTTGAACATGTGTATCTACATGAAAAGTATAAAATGATTGGATTTATGCATTGAGACTTGAAAGTGATTCATAGACTGCTGCTTGCCATAGTATCACACAGGACTTTTCTAGAAGGTCCTCTGTGGATGCTGAATTCTTCAAAGTATTGCTACTGCTCTCTGTATATGATGGTAGCTTAGAGAAGAGTGACAAGGTTCAATGCAGAACACATTAACTATATGAATAGTGTAAAATGATTTGAATTGTTATTTGAGGCTTCAAAGTGCCAAACAGTATGATGTGATTCTTAGTATTGCACATGAATTCTCTAGAATCCCCTTGATAGGTGCTGAATTCTTCAAAGTAATCATACAGCTCTGTGTATATGATGATAGCCTAGAAAAGAGTGACCAGGTCCACAGGAGAATGCATCAAGAAATCATGGTTAAACAAAACAAAATGTACTGTGCACCAATTAAACTAAGGAATTTAAGACAATTTGTTTAATTCATCAACCAAAACTGCTTGATACAGTTACACTTTTTCATAAAATGAGGAAGAGCATAATAACCTTTACCAAGTGAAAAAGGAAGAAAAGGAAGCCATAGTAATATGGGTAGCTTTCACAAAATATAACATATAAGTTTTTAAAAGGCAAGCATTTGAACACAGATTGACAATAAAGGA
The DNA here is from genome assembly GCF_037893015.1 of Macrotis lagotis. Lineage (NCBI taxonomy): Eukaryota > Metazoa > Chordata > Mammalia > Peramelemorphia > Peramelidae > Macrotis > Macrotis lagotis. Next base: position 220,237,518 of record NC_133663.1, read on the forward strand.
TAATACTTACAAATTAGACATCAAAGTACAAGGAATAATTGAAGACTACTAATTGAAGGAGTTAAAGATGTTAATCTATATGAAAAGTGGACAATGATTACAATTGTATTGAGACTTGAACGTTCCGAAAAGAATGCAGAGTTTCTTCATATTGCACTTGAATTCTATGGAATATCCTTCTCAGAAACTGAATTCTTCAAAGTATTCATAATGCACTCTGTATAAGATGATATCCTAGAGAAGTGTGACCTAGTCCAATGTAGCACACATCAAAGAATTGTGGTTTTATTAAACAAATTATATTTTGCTCCTATTGAAGTTAGAAATTTAAGAAAATTTGGTTTGTTTCATCAACCAAAACTGCTTGATACACTTAGTCTTTTACATAAAATAAGAATGAGCATAAAGTTTACCAAGCAAAAGAGGAAGAAAAGTCAGTAATAGCAACACTCATAATTATGGGAAAAAGAAGGCATAAGAATGTAAAACAAAGGAATCTGAATTCACTTTGACAGTTAAGGTTATTATTTACAAATTAGACATCAATGTTCTACGAATCATTGAAGACTACTAACTGAAGAAGTTGAATGTGTTTATGTATATCAAATATGTACATACAATTATAAGAATTGCTGTATTGTGGGGTGGCTAGGTGGCTTAGTGGATTAAACTCCAGCCTTGGAGTCAGGAGTACCTGGGATCTAATCTGGGCTCAGACACTTCATAATTACCTAGTTGTTTGGCCTTGGGCAAGCCACTTGTCCCTATTTGACTTGCCAAAAAACCCTAAAAAAATAAAGAATTTCTGTATTGTGGTTTGAAAGTGAGAAACAGAATGGTGCATTTCTTAGCATCCCACTTGACTTACCTAGAATATACTTCTCAGAAGCCAAACTCTTCAAAGTATTCATACAGTTCTCGTATAAGTTGATATTCTAGAGAAGAGTGACATGTTAGATCATGGCAAACATTAAGGAAGTGTTGTTATATTAAAACAATGCTATGGTGCTCCAACTGAAGTGAGAAATTTAAGAAAATTTGGGTAGTTTGACAACCAAAATTGCTTGATACGCTTATTCTTTTACAAAAAATGAGAAAGATCATAATAACCTTTACTAAAAAAAAGAGGAAGAAAAGGGAGAAATAGCAATGGATGTAGTTTTTGTAAAAAGTAACATATAAGAGTTTTAAACAAAAGGATTTGAACGCAACTTGACAATAAAGATAATTACTTACAAATTAGACATCAAAGAAGTAGGAGTCAGAGAAGACTACTCATTTAAGGAGCTGAAGAAGTACATCTGTTATGAAAAGTGTAAAATGATTTGCTTTGTTTCAATAAGGTTTGAAAGTCCCCCAAAGAATACTGTGTTTCTGAGCATCCCAATTGACTTCTCTAGTATATCCTTAGTAGATGCCAAATGCTTCAAAGTATCCATACTGCTCTCTGTATGAGATGATAACCTAGAAAAATGTGACCAGATCCTACATGGAACACATTACGGTTATATTAAGAAAATACAATTGTGCTCCAATTGAACTAAGCAATTTAAGCCAGTTTGGTCAATTCATGAAACACAACTGTTTGATACACTTTTTCTTTTACATAAAATGAGAAAGAACTTATTAGCCTTTACCAAGATAAAGAGGAAGGAAAGGGATAAATAGCAATACATGTGCTTTTTGGGAAAAGAAACATGTGTTTAAAAAACAAGGAATCTGCCAGAGCTTGACAATAAAGGAAATGACATTCAAATTAGAATTCAAAGTCCTAGAAATCATACAATGCTCCTCATTGATGGAGTTGAACTTGTATATGTGTATGAAATGTGTAAAATGATATGATTTTTTGCATCGAGGCTTGAAAGCTATGCACAGTATGCTGCTTTCTTAGTATCATGCAGGGCTTCTCTAGAAGGTCCTTTGTATAAGCTGAATTCTTCAAAGTATTCCTACAGCCCTCTGTATACAATGATAGCCTAGTGAACAGTGAACAGGTCCAATGTACAACACAATATGGAATCGTGCATAATATTAAGAAAATACATTTGTGTTCCAAATGAACTAAGGACTTTAAGTCACTTTTGTCAATTCTTAAACCAAAACTGCTTGAAACATTTCTTGTTTTACATAAAATTAGAAAGGGCATATTATCCTTTACCAAGCAAATGAGGAAGAAAAGGGAGAAATAAAAATATACATTGTTTTCAGTAAAAGTAACACACAGGAATTAAAAATGCAAGGATTTGAATGCACCTTGATTATAAAGGAAACTACTAAAAAATATACATCAAAGAACTAGGAGTCAGAGAAGAGTATAAATTGAAGGAGTTGAACATATATATCTGTATGAAAAGTGTAAAATAATTTGCACTGTAAAGCTGTAAAGCTTCACACATAATGCTGCATTTCTTAGCATCACACTTGATTTATCAAGAACACCCTTCCATAGATGTTGAACTCTTCAGAGTATTCATACAGCTGTCTGTATAAGAGAATAACCTCAAGAAGTGTAACTAGGTCCAATGAAGAACACATTACGGAATCGAGGTTATATTAAGCAAATACAATTGTGCCCCAATTGAAGCAAATAATTTAAGCCAAATGGGTCAATTGAGCAACTAAAACTGCTTAATACACTTTTCCTTTTACAAGACATGAGAAAGAGCTTAATAACATTTACCAAGCAAAACAGGAAGAAAAGGGAGAAATAACACTATACATAGTTTTGGGTAAAAGCAACACAGAGGAATTTAAAATGCAAGGATTTGAATGTTGCTTGATAATAAAGGAAATTATTTACAAATTAGACATCAGCAAACTAGGAGTCAGAGAGAAGTATAAATTGAAGGAGTTGAACACATATATCTGTATGAAAAGTGTAAAATAATTTGATTTGTTGCATTGAGGCTTTAAAGCATCACATATAATGCTGCATTTCTTAGCATCACACTTAATTTCTCAAGAATATCCTTCATATATGGTGAATGCTTCAGAGTATTCATACTGCTGTCTGTATAAGAGGATAACCTAGAGAAGTTTAACTAGGTCTAAAGTAGAACACATTACGGAATTGGGGTTATATTAATCAAATACAATTGTGCTCCAATTGAAGTAAGGAATTTAAGCCAAATTGGTCAACTGATAAATTAAACTGTTTGATACTCTTTTCCTTTTACAAGAAATGAAAAAGAGCTTAATAACCTTTACCAAGCAAAAGAGGAAGAAAGGGAGAAATAGCAATATACTTAGTTTTCAGTAAAAGTAACACCTAATTGTTTAAAATGCAAAGACTGGAATGGAGCTAAGGATTGGAATGGAGCTTGATAATGAAGGAAATTACTTACAAGAAGACATCTAAATTCTGGGAATCCTAGAATTCTAGTAATTGAAGGTGTTTAACATGTACATCTACATGAAAAGTGTAAAATTATTGGATTTATGCATTGAGACTTGAAAGTTATGCATAAAATGGTGTTTTTCCTTAGGATCACACAGGACTTATCTAGAAGGTCTTTTGTAGATGCTGAATTCATCAAAGTATTCCTACTGCTCTCTATATATGATGGTACCTTAGAGAAGAGTGACCAGGTTGAATGCAGAGCACATTAACTATATGAAAAGTGAAAAATAATTTGAATTGTTATTTGAGGCTTCAAAGTGCCAAACAGAATGATGTGATTCTTAGTACTACACTTGATTTCTCTAGAATTTTTTCTCTAGAACATTTCAGATATATAAATGCATTCAAATCCTTCAGTTAGTAGTCTTCAATGATAGCTAGTATTTTGATATCTCATTTACAGGTAAAATCCTTTATTCTCTGGTTGGGTTCAAATCCTGGCATTTTAAACACTTATGTGTTATTTTTTACCCAAACCTATGTATATTTGTATTTCTCCCATTTCTACTTCTTTTGCTTGCCAAAGGTTCTTAGGCTATTTCTCATTTTATGTAAAAGAGCAAGTGTATCATTCAGACTTGATTGATAAATTAACCAAATTGGCTTTCATTTCTATCTTCATTTTGAGAACAATAGTATTCGTTACACATAAACAGGATTCCTTGATGTTTGCCATGATCTAACATGTAGCACTTCTCTATGATATCATCTTTTACAGAGAATTGTATGCATATTTCAGAGAGTTGGCATTCTGAGAATGATATTCAAGAGAACACAGGTGCGATGCTAAGAAAAGCAGAAATCTCAGTTGTGTCTTCAAGCTGCAAAAAACAATTCTAATCATTTTCCAGGTTTCATATACATAAAACCGTTCAAATACTTAAATTAATAGTCTTCAATGATTCCTAGTATTTTGATATGTAATTAAAATGTAACATCCTTTATTCTCAGGTTGTGTTCAAATCCTTCTGTTTTAAACACTTATGAGTTTTTTTCCCAAACCTATGTACATTGCTATTTATCCCTTTTCTTCTTCTTTGGCTTGCTAAAGTTTCTTAGGCTGTTTTTCATTTTATGTATAAGAACAAGTGTATCATCCAGTTTTGATTGATGAATTAAACAAATTGGATTACTTTTCTTTCTTCATTTGGAGGATAATAGCATTAGTTACACATGAACAGTATTCCCCAATGTTTGCCATGATATGCGGTGTAGGAATTGTCTATGATATAGTCTTATACAGGGAGTTGAATGAATACTTTGAGAAGATGGGCTTCTGAGAATGATATTCTAGAGAACACAAGTGCAATGCTAAGAAACACAACACTCTCTGTTGTGACTTCAATTCACTATTCAACAATTCTAATCATTGTCTACTTTTCATAAAGATGAACATGTTCAAACACTTCAATTAGTAGGTTTCAATGATTCCTAGTCCACTGACATCTCATTTATAGATAATATCCTTTTTTCTCAAGTTGTGTTCAAATCCTTGCATTTTAAAACTTTTGTGTTAGTTTTTCCCAAAGCTTTTTATATTGCTATTTCTCCCTTTTCTTCTTCTTTTGCTTGCATAAGGTTCTTAGGCTATTTCTCATTTTATGTAAAAGAGCAAGTGTATCATCCAGTTCTAATTGATGAATTAACCAAGTAGTCTTACATTTCTTTCTTCATTTGGGGGATAATAGTTTTTGTTACACATAAACAGTATTGTTTAAAGTTTGCCATGATATACACTGTAGGACTTGTGTAGGATACAATTTATACAGAGAGTTCTATAAATACTTTGAGGAGTTGGGTTTCTGAGAATGATATTCTAGAGAACACAAGTGTGAAGCTAAGAAAGGCAACACTCTGTGTTGTGCCTTCAAGCAGCAATACAACAATTCTAATCATTGTCCAATTTTCATAGAGATAAACACGTTCAAAGCCTTCAATTCGAAGTCTTCAACCATTCCTAGTACTTTGATGTATAATTTACAGGTGATATCCTTTATTCTCAAGTTTTGTTCAAATCCTTGCATTTTAAACACTTCGGTGTTATTTTTTCCAAAACCTATGTACATTTGTATTTCTCCCTTTTCTTCTTCTTTTGCTTGCAAAATGTTCTTAGGCTATTTCTCATTTTATGTAAAAGAGCAAGTGTATCATTCAGACTTGATTGATAAATTAACCAAATTGGCTTTCATTTCTAACTTCATTTTGAGAACAATAGTATTTGTTACACGTAAACAGGATTCCTGGATGTTTGCCATGATCTAACATGTAGCACTTCTCTAGTATATCATCTTATACAGAGAAGTGTAAGCATATTTCGGAGAGTTGGCATTCTGAGAATGATATTCTAGAGAACACAGGTGCGATGCTAAGAAAAGCAGAAATCTCTGTTGTGTCTTCAAGCCACAATATAACAATTCTAATTATTTTCCAGTTTTCATATATATAAAACCATTCAAATTCTTCAATTAGTAGTCTTCAATGATTCCTAGTGTTTTGATATCAAATTTATAGGTAATATCCTTTATTTTCAGGTTGTGTTCAAATCCTTGCATTTTAAACACTTATGTGTTATTTTTTCCCAAACCTATGTATATTTGTATTTCTCCCTTTTCTTCTTCTTTTGCTTGCCAAAGGTTCTTAGGCTATTTCTCATTTTATTTAAAAGAGCAAGTGTATTATTCAGACTTGATTGATAAATTAACCAAATTGGCTTTCATTTCTATCTTCATTTTGAGAACAATAGTATTCTTTAGACATAAACAGGATTCCTTGATCTTTGCCATGATCTAACATGTAGCACTTCTCTATGATATCATCTTTTACAGAGAATTGTATGCATATTTTGGAGAGTTGGCATTCTGAGAATGATATTCTAGAGAACACAGGTGTTTTGCTAAGAAAAGCAGAAATCTCAGTTGTGTCTTCAAGCTGCAATAACAATTCTAATCATTTTCCAGGTTTCATATATATAAAACGATACAAATCCTTCAATTAGTAGTCTTCAATGATTCCTAGTATTTTGATATGTAATTAAAACGTAACATCCTTTATTCTCAGGTTGTGTTCAAATCCTTGTGTTTTAAACACTTATGAGTTTTTTTCCCAAACCTATGTACATTGCTATTTATCCCTTTTCTTCTTCTTCTGCTTGCTAAAGTTTCTTAGGCTATTTTTCATTTTATGTATAAGAACAAGTGTATCATCCAGTTTTGATTGGTGAACTAAACAAATTGGCTTACTTTTCTTTCTTCATTTGGAGGATAATAGCATTAGTTACACATGAACAGTATTCCCCATTGTTTGCCATGATATGGGGTGTAGGAATTGTCTAGGATATAATCTTATACAGAGAATTGAATGAATACTTAGACAAGATGGGCTTCTGAGAATGATATTCTAGAGAACACAAGTTCGATGCTAAGAAACACAACACTCTCGGTTGTGAATTCAATTCTCCATTCAACAATTCTAATCATTGTCCACTTTTCATAAAGATAAACATGTTCAAACCCTTCAATTAGTAGGTTTCAATGATTCCTAGTTCATTTGCATCTCATTTATAGTTAATATCCTTTATTCTCAAGTTGTGTTCAATTCCTTACATTTTAAAACTTATGTGTTAGTTTTTCCCAAAGCTTTTTATATTGCTGTTTCTCCCTTTTCTTCTTCTTTTGTTTGCCTAAGGTTCTTAGGCTATTTCTCATTTTATGTAAAAGAGCAAGTGTATCATCCAGTTCTAATTGATGAATTAACCAAGTTGTCTTACATTTCTTTCTTCATTTGGGGGATAATAGTTTTTGTTACACATAAACAGTATTGTTTAAAGTTTGCCATGATATACACTGTAGGACTTGTGTAGGAAACAATCTTATACAGAGAGTTCTATAAATACTTTGAGGAGTTGGGCTTCTGAGAATGATATTCTAGAGAACACAAGTGTGAAGCTAAGAAAGGCAACACTCTGTGTTGTGCCTTCAAGCAGCAATACAACAATTCTAATCATTGTCCAATTTTCATAGAGATAAACACTTTCAAAGCTTTCAATTGGAAGTCTTCAATCATTCCTAGTTCTTTGATGTATAATTTACAGGTAATATCCTTTATACTCAAGTTGTGTTCAAATCCTTGCATTTTAAACACTTCGGTGTTATTTTTTCCCAAACCTATGTATATTTGTATTTCTCCCTTTTCTTCTTCTTCTTCTGCTTGCCAATGGTTCTTAGGCTATTTCTCATTTTACGTAAAAGAGTAAGTGTATCATTCAGACTTGATTGATAAATTAACCAAATTGGCTTTCATTTCTGTCTTCATTTTGAGAACAATAGTATTTGTTACACACAAACAGGATTCCTTGATGTTTGCCATGATCCAACATGTAGAACTTCTCTAGGATATCATCTTATACAGAGAATTGTATGCATATTTCAGAGAGTTGGCATTCTGAGAATGATATTCTAGAGAACACAGGTGTGATGCTAAGAAAAGCAGAAATCTCTGTTGTGTCTTCAAGCCACAATATAACAATTCTAATCATTTTCCAGGTTTCATATATATAAAATCGTTCAAATTCTTCAATTAGTAGTCTTCAATGATTCCTAGTATTTTGATATCAAATTTACAGGTAATATCCTTTATTCTCAGGTTGTGTTCAAATCCTTGTGTTTAAACACTTATGAGTTATTTTTTCCCAAACCTAAGTATATTGCTATTTATCCCTTTTCTTCTTCTTTTGCTTCCTAAAGTTTCTTAGGCTATTTTTCATTTTATGTATAAGAACAAGTGTATCATCCAGTTTTGATTGATGAATTAAAGAAATTGACTTATTTTCTTTCTTCATTTGGAGGATAATAGCATTAGTTACACATGAACACTATTCCCCAATGTTTGCCATGATACGCCGTGTAGGAATTGTCTAGGATATAATCTTATACAGAAAGTTGAATGAATACTTTGAGAAGATGGGCTTCTGAGAATGATATTCTAGAGAACACAAGTGCGATGCTAAGAAACACAACACTCTCTATTGTGACTTCAATTCACCATTCAACAATTCTAAACAGATAGTTTAGTTTTGGTAGAATTGCCATTTTTATTATATTAGGTCTACCTATCCATGAGCAGTTGATATTTTCCCTGTTATTTCAATCTGATTTATTTTGTGTGAGAAGTGTTTTATAATTATTTTCAAAAAGATTCTGAGTGTCTTGGCAAATAGACTCCCAAGTATTTTATATTGTCTGAGGTTATTTTAAATGGGATTTCTCTTTCTAGCTCTTCCTGCTATATCTTGCCAGACATATATAGAAAAGTTGAGGATTTATGAGGGTTTATTTTATAACCTGCAACTTTGCTAAAATTGTTAATTGTTTCCAGAAGTTTTTTGGATAATTTCTTGGAATTCTCTAGGTATACCATCATGTCATCTGCAAAGAGTGGGAGTTTTGTCTCTTCCTTCCCAATTGGAATTCTTTCAATTTCTTTTTCTTGTCTAATTGCTGATGCTAACATTTCTAATACAATATTGAATAGTATTGGTGATAATGGGCACCCTTGTTTCACACCTGATCTTATTGGGAATGCCTCTAGCCTCTCCCCATTGAATATAATGCTTATTGATTGTTTCAGATAGATATTGCTAATTATTTTTCAGGAAGAGCCCATTTATTCCTTCACTCTAGTGTTTTCAGAGGAATGGATGGTGTATTTTGTTAAAAGCTTTTTCAGCATCTATTGATATGATCATATGGTTTCTGATAGGTTTGTTGTTGATATAATTGAGTATACTAACAGTTTTCCTAATATTGAACCAACCCTGCATTCCTGGACTAAGTCCTACTTGATCATAATGTATTATCCTAGTGATAACTTGTTGTAATTGTTTTGCTAAGATTTTATTTAAGATTTTTGCATCTATATTCATCAGGGAGATAGGTCTATAATTTTCTTTCTCTGTTTTAACTCTTCCTAATTTAGGTAACAGCACCACATTGGTTTCATAGAAAGAGTTAGGCAGAGTTCCATCTTTCCCTATTTTTCCAAAAATTTTACATAGAATTGGAATCAATTGTTCCTTAAATGTTTGGTAGAATTCACTTGTGAATCCATCAGGCCCTGGAGATTTTTTTTTTAGGGAGTACAATAATTGCTTGTTGAATTTCTTTTTGTGAGATAGGGTTGTTTAGGTATTTAAGCTCTTCTTCATTTAACCGGGGCAACTTATATTTTTGTAAATATTCATCCATTTCACTTAGATTATTAAAATTGGCATAGAGTTGGGCAAAATAATTTCAAACTATTACTGTAATTTCCTCCTCATTGGTGGTTAGTTCAACTTTTCCACTTATGATACTAGCAATTTGGTTTCCTTCTTTCTTTTTTTTAATCAAATTGACCAGAGGTTTATCAGTTTTATTGGTTTTTCATAATACAAACTTTTGGTTTTATTTATTAATTCAATACTTATTTTGCTTTTGATTTTATTGGTTTCTCCCTTAATTTTTAGAATTTCTAATTTGGTATTTAATTGGGGATTTTTGATTTGTTCTTTCTCTAATTTTTTTAGTTGCATATTTAGTTCATTGATTTCCTCTTTCTCCAATTTATTCATGTAAGCATTTAGAGCTATATCCCCTGAGAGTCACATTGAATGAATCCCATAAGTTTTGGTATGTTGTTTCATCATCATCATTATCTAGAATAAAATGGTTAATTCTTTCTATCATTTGTTTTTTGGTTCACTCATTTGTTAAAATGAGGTTATTCAGTTTCCTATTTGTTCTGGGTCTATATCTCCTTGGCCCAATATTGCATATGCCTGTGATTGCGGTGTGATCTGAGAAAGATGTATTCACTATTTCTGCCTTTCTGTAGTTTATCATTAGGTTTTCATGTCCTAGTACATGGTCAATTTTTATATAATTTCCATGTACTTCAGAGAAAAAGGCATATTCCTTTCTATCCCCATCCAGTTTCCTCCATAAGTCCACCATATCTAATTTTTCTAACAATTACATGTCGTTCTAACAATTACATGTCGTTAGATATCAGTCTCATGGATAGGTCATGAATGTCCTTCATTTCTGGCTTGGTATATTCTCTCTGTTAGAGTTACAGTTCTCAAGATTTATGAGCATCATTTTTCCCCATGCTGGGATATGGCTAGTTTCACCTTACTGGATAGCATTGTTTTTCCTTTTACTGCCCTGCCCTCTTTTATCCTTTTCATGTGTCTCTTGAACCTTCTGTTTCATGTCCAAAGTTTCTGTTTAGCTCTGGTCTTTTCATCAGAAATTTTTGGAATTCTTCCATTTTGTTAAATGTCATCTTTTTCCCTGGAAGAGAAGGTTCAGCTTGGTGGGAAAGTAGATTCTTGGCTGCATTCCAAGCTCCCTTGCTCTTTGAAATATCTTTTTCCAGGCTCTGTGATCCCTTAATGTTGATGCAGCCAGGTCCTACATGATCCTTATTGTGGCTCCTTGATATTTAAATTGTTTCTTTGTGGCTGCTTGCAGGATTTTTCTCTTTTATTTGATAGTCCTGGAATTTGGCCACAATATACCTTGGTGTTTTCATTTTAGGAATTTTTCTAGTGGGGATCCATGTACTCATTCAGTTTCTACTTTACACTCTGATTCCATGATATCAGGGCAGTTTTCCATCATTAGATCCTGTAATATTACATCCAGGCTTTTTTTCTCTTCAGTATTTTCAGGAAGTCCTATAATTTTCAGGTTGCCCCTCCTCGATTGAGGCCAGTGGTTTTGTTGATGTGGTATTTTACATTTTCTTCTATTTTTTTCAATTTTTGATTTTGTTTAACTGACTCTTGCTGTCTCATGGAGTGATTAGTTTCTGTACACTCCACTTTTTTTTTCAGGGAGCAGTTTTCTTCATTAACCTTTTGCAACTCCTTTTCCAATTTGTCAGTTCTACTTTTGAAAGAGCTTTCCATTTGACTAATTGAAGTTTTGAGAGAATTATTTTCTTTTGGCATTTGCCTGCTTGAGGAGGTGAGAGAATTATTCTCATTTTGTATTTGTCCAACTGATGACCTGAGAGATTTATTCTCCTTTTGTATTTCTCCAATTGTACTTTCTAAAGTTTTGTTTTCTTGTTGCAAGGTATTAATTGTCTCTCCTAAATTTTTAAGCTCCTTCCTTATTTCTTCAAGGAAGTCTTTCAGCTGTTAATCTGGTTTGTCATGGGCTGATCCTCCCTCTGAGCCCATTTGGCCAATGCTGCTGCCAGAGACAAATCCTGAGTTAGATGTTGTTTCTCCTGGCTTTTCTTTCTGGGTTTTGTGGGTCGGATTTCTTTTAAGAGGTTTGTTTTATGTGATAGATGGGGAAAAGATCAGGAGACTTTAGAACTGTGTCTGTCTTCTCTCTGCCCTCTTGGCTGGAAGTCCCAAAAAGTTCATCTTTTAATAGCATTGTGTATTTAGTGGACTAGGAGCTGGCCTTGGAGAAAGGAGTTTGTCACTCTGAATTTGCCTTCTAATCTGTCAGCATCTCAAGTTACTAAGACAATGACTTACAAGCTAAAATATAAATATAAACCAATATTATAAATCATAGAAATGTTGATATGCATCAGTGGATTTCCCTCGCTGATGAAATCTCAGGTTGAGACTATCTCAAATAAATTATGGATAACAAGTCAAGAATAAGTCTTAGCAAAAGTAGAGAGAAACGAGGTGAAAGGGTGAAATAAGGGAAAGGGTGGGGGGAAATCCAGTGACAAACATTACAGAATAGAAAAATGGAAAATGCCAAATGTATTTTATTTATTTCCCAATTAAGCTTCCACAGGTCTTATATTAAAACTATTACAGAAAACAGTCTGCAATTTTAGGACTTGCTGATGACAGTGAAGAAAAAAGAAGTCAATGTCTTTTATGTCATTCATTCCCTTTGACAGTCTTACGATCACAAAGAACCTTTGATCTGCTGTTAGATGTAATTATAGAAATTTCATAAGCTTCTATTATGGGTTTGAGTTGATTAATGATTTCCTTCTCTGGAATTTTGATGTTAAAACCCATCATCTTCATAACAGATTCTCTAAAATCTAGGAGCTACAAGAGGGAAAAGTCACACAAAAAAAAGAAAAGAAAAATTGAAATCAGTGGCACAGGATTTTAGATATTCATTTAAGACAACTCCACAAGACAGACACATTTTTATGAACAATGGTAACATAGAACATCAAACCAGCTTTTAAACAAGTTCCTCAAAAATGTTGTTTTCTGGTATTAAGTCTCCTTAAAATGATATTGCACATATATATATATATATATATATATATATATACATATATATGTATATATTTCTTAATGTGTAATTCAAAATTCTTTAGGCATCTTTACTCTAGGCCCAATAGCAGAATTTTTGCTATAGTAAATATAGTCTCTCCCAAAAGTCTTATGGAAGTTTTAAGTTTTAATAATAAAAATAGTATAAAAAGACTTATCTTTTAAAATAATATTTTTCCTAGTTACATATAAGGGCAATATTTTACATTCATTTTTTAAAAATTTGACTTCCAAATTTTACCCCCTCCCTTCTTCCCTCACCTCTTCCCTCCCTGAGATGATAAGCAACTTGATATATATGTTCATATATGTTCAATGAGGCAAAACATATTACATTATTAGTAATGTTGTAAATAAAAACACAGACCTAATGGGGAAAAAACATGAAAAAAATAAGGAGGAAAATAATATGCTTTGATCTGCATTCAGATTCCATAAAGTTCTTTCTCTGGAGGTAAATAGCATTTTTTCATCACAAGTCCTTTGGCATTGTCTTGCATTGCACTGCTGAGAATAAGTTGCAAAATCTCAAAGCTATTCAGACTTTTGGAACCCTTGTATAGAACCTCCTCCTGGAGTGTGCAATCTAGAAGGAGCTATATGGAACAAAAAGAATTGAATTCCCATCCTTTGCCAAGTTTTGTTGAGTCTAACTCAAAATCTGTTTTGCATCCTCTTCTCTGTATTCATGCAACCACTAACCTCATCATCTCCAATACTGTAAGAGTTTCTTAATTAGTTTCCTGGCTTCCATTTGTTGTCTCTTCCAATCTATCCTTGACATAGTTCACAAAATGCGTCTTCCTAAGGTTATCACTATCTCTATCACTCCTTTTCTCAAAAATCTTCAAGTTCCTTTTTGCATCTCTCTTACAAAACCCTTTCCTCTAACAAAACCCATTTGTTAATGCAACACTTCAAATTACCTTATATTTGCTCATCTATCTACAATGCTATGCCCCACTTTTGTTCAGTCATTTTATTCATGTCCAACTCTTCATGACACCAGCTGGGATTTCCATTTCCTTCTCCAGCTTATTTTACAAAGATAAGGAATTGAGACAAACAGGATTAAGTGATTTGCTCAGGATCACACAGCTAGCTAATAAGTATCTGGGGCGAGATTTGAGCTCAGGAGATAAGTCCTGACTTCAGGCTCAGAACTCTCTCTGCCACCCAAGCTGCCTTATATCCTCCTAGTAAAATGCAGCGTGACCATATAGAGTAATTGATTAATGTTTTTTTGAATTGAATAATACTAGGCATAATGAGTGCATAGGAAGAGTACTGAGTATCATGAAATATTTTAATATAAAATGGACTTAATTTCATTGCTTTTGTATTTACTCAAGTAAAAACTATTGGTACAGAATATTGTCAGCAGATGTCTAAAAATATTGAATTGGATATTAAGGAATATATCTGAAGATACAACAATTTGTGGAGACTTTTTAAAACTAAGAAAGAACAGTTTTTTAGTAAACTGTCATATGAGAGATAAAGAATCCTTGAAAAATAAAGATTTCCACAGTAATTGAATGAGACTATAATTCCCTAAGCAACAAATATGAGGAACTGATTTTTAATCACAATGCTAAATTGTGACTAGTCCTTTAGACATTCCTTTTATAGAAAGGTTCTTGTTAGAAAGTATGGGGGGAAAGTACCTGTCTTTCTCGTTTTACTAGTTCTTCAATTGTTCTTTAGTGTATATAGCTCATTAATAACAGCTTCCAGCATCTGATAGGCCCTTTCTTTGTCCTCTCTGGCTTCTGGCTCAGTGTAGTTTAATGTTGTTTTCAAATTGGTCACCTTTTTAGATGCTTTCTCTTTAATTGTTTCAACCTTTTGTAAATATTTCTGGAGTTTTTCAATGGTTTTGTCCTGAGGGGTAGGAAGAGAACAATTATGATTCTGGCATTAATATTTAAAAAGCAAATAAATAAAAGGGGAAGGGAACAAATATTTCTTAGTATTTACTAAGAGCAAGGCTCTGAGCTAAAGTACTTTGCAAAAATCATCTCATTTAGAAATGCAACTTAAAACAACTATGAGGAACCACCTCACAATCAAATTGACTAAAATGACAAAAAAGGAAAATGATCAATGTTGGAGAAATTGTGGGAAGATTAAGACATTAATGCCCTGTTGATGAAGTTCTAAACTAATCCATTCATTCCAATGAGCAATATGGAACTATGCCCAAAGAACAATAAAACTGATCATAATGGCCCCTCTCTCCTATCTTGGTAGGTGTGCCATTTTGTAAAGCTCTCTCCCTTTTTTTTTTTTTTTTGCAAGGCAATGGGGTTAAGTGGCTTGCCCAAGGCCACACAGCTAGGTAATTAGTTAGCATCTGAGCCTGGATTTGAACTCTTGAACTCCTGACTCCCGAACTGGTGGTCTATCCACTGTGCCATCTAGTTGCCCTAAGTTATCTTAATAAAAAAGAGCATTTTAATCACTGTGAACTAAATATTCATGAGTGATTTATAACAATTTTGGGGCTCACTTCAATATTAATGTAAATCTCTTTATCTGATATTTTCCAGGAAGAACATATGAAAATAATGCAGGCAAATGGCTGGATTTCAAGTCCACTTTCTTAGTTTTCTTTGCTGGGGACATATCTCAAGGGATTTCTGGGAAGACTGGCCTGCAGTTGAGAGTGATTAAAATGTCTGGGGGTAGAAGTGACATAAAGGAGTGATTGCAAGGGTGGCATCAGTGGCCAGAACCACCCTGGACTGGCTGAGAAGTCCTCCAGGTGGGACATTTTCCCTGAAGGAGAGGTCAGAGAATAAAAGGGTGCCCTGAAGGAGGGGCATTTGGGTTCCCTCTCCAGGAATTTCCCTTAAATCTTAAATGGGGAAGGCTGCCTCCACACTTGAGGAGCAAGGGAGCCACTGGCTGGTAGCTGGAAGCCAAGGAAGGAAGCAGATTGGATCCAAATGCTGTGTGAGTGATTTCCAATGTTCCAGAGGGAGTATATGAATTTGTTCTTTGTCCTGTCTTATGTAATTGTCTGTGTTAAGTATTTATGGGTCTGGGGACTCTGTCTAAGTTATAAAATGGGAGAGCTGTTTCAGAAGGTAGGGCAGGAGGAAGTAAGTCTGTAGTGTTCCCCTCTGGAGCTCAGCCCATCCCTCACTGAGGTGTTAGCTGTGCTGATGGGTTGAGTTAAAGAGAAAAAACTGTGGTTTGAGGACAGGTTAGAGGAGAGAAAGAACTTTTAAGGGAAAGATTGAGAAGTCCTAGTAGGGAAGATTTCTGAATCTTATGACTGTCTGGGAAAAATTCCATACTTTCTCACTGGGAGGGCAGAAGGTTGTGTTAGTTCGGGAGGGGGATGGTAGACTGGAAGCAAGGCAGTCTTGATCCCATCTGACTTCTTGTTAAGACCTGAACTCTAAACTATGTCTGGCTGAGGTGTGCCTCACCCACCCATTGTGGTGGGCAAGAGGCATCAAGTACTGAAGCCTTAAAAGGAAAGAGACCCCACCACAGACAAGATATGTGACTGGGAAAGGAAGGGAATATAAAATCCATGGGTTAGGAGTCATATTTATTGAAAGGACATCATATTTAATGAATTTCTCTGCTCTGGCTATATGGCCTAAGATTGATGACTTTCACCCTGTTTCTGAACTGGAGTTTTGGTAATCAGTGTTGAGGGTTTTAAAAGAACGTTATTAGATTTTTACATTCTGACAATATTTGTACAGAATTGGAGGAATTAAATAACAACCTGGATTGTTAAATTGGTTTGGGATTTTGAAGTGTATTGAAACACCTTTGCGTTAAAGGAAAGCGGTATTAGGTTAACTAAGAAGAAAATATATGTAATTGTGTGTGTGTATGTTCATATATATATGTATATACATACCTACATACATTCATAAAACTAAGAAGAAAACCTATGTTATCAGGGAAATTTACTGATTTCTTTTGGGACCAAATTCTAGTTCATTTTAAAGCTAAGCCTAATGCTAACAATTGCATTCTTATTTTGGATGGAGTTTTTGGAATGTGAATGCTGGATTCTCTGTTTAAATTACTCAAAATAAACTGTTAGAAGTTTAGTTGTATTGCATTGGGGTTTTAAATGTATCATATGTATGCAATTGGACACTGAGAGGATCTGGGTAAAGAGGTCTGGAAGACAAAAGTATAAACATAGCAGGGTAAAAATTTTGCTCTTGTTCTAAGGGAAATGAAATGTTTAAATAGGAATGTTATGTTTCGTGTAAATTAACCATGTATGCTCAATTTTAAAGAAGTTAAGAATGTGAACTTTTCTCTTGGTAACTGCAGACAGGTGATGTGGGGGCTCTGAACAAATAGCAATTGTGTAGTCCCACTGTTTGATAACGTATTGATGACTAAGCTGTATTTCTCAGTTATGTCATATTCTTCTGTAACTGCAAAGGGATTACATTTGCAATGTTTAGTTAACTCTTGTGAATATATGATATTTAAATACTGAATTGTTATGACTTGGGATTAACATATGATTGTCCTTCAAGGACAATATGGAAAATATCAAAAATTATGACCCTTTCTGGGATAGCTATGTGGGTTCATGAATAATGTACTAATGGAAGGATTGCTTGTACAAGGTAGTAATTTTTGTTGTATTCTTAATTGTTATTTTATTATATTGGAATTAATAATACATGTTGCAAATTTAGAGTCACCTAAGATGTTCTAATGCTTTTAAAGATTTCTGAAAAGTATTTTTGTTTATTAGGGGGCTACTTCGTGGTATAGTGAATAGAGCATTGGTCCTGGAGACAGGAGGACCTGAGTTCAAATTAGACCTCAGACACTTAATGATGACCTAGCTGTGTGACCTTGGGCAAATCATTTAACCCCAGTTGCCTTGCCAAAACAAAAATAGTAATTTGCATGTTAAGGATGGCTAGTAGCTAAACAAGTTTATGTATGGAAGTTTCTAGCTATATAGAAATGCGAATTAGGAATATTTTTGATATGTATATGTATGTATACATATATATGTATATGATATATAATATATATATATGTGTGTATATATAGATAGATAGATAGAAATGTTCCAAAATTGGTGGTTTGCTTTGAAGTAAAAGCACCTATGTAATATGAGAAAGATAAATACAAGAAAGATAATTTGAGTTTTTATGTGACAATATTTAGCTTAGGCAATCTCCTGGTCAATGGAGGCATTTATTTGTTGTAAAATACAACAGGCTAGAAGGAGGGTTCTCTAACCTAGGGGAATTTGATACAGCATCTTTTTATAGAGATAGAGTAAATATGATTTCAGACAAAGGGATGCCTCTAGTAAGAGGTAGCAAATGAGGTCTGTAGGACTAGTCATAGTTAGAATACCTGGGTTTAGCAAAGACCCAAGGAGAACACTCAGAGCTTTAAGGAGAGGTTTCATTGATTGGGACCCCATTAAGGCTATAATTGGAATTTGTGAATTGTACTCACTGGAAGTTCTATTTAGGTAAAACAACTGTTTTACATCACAGGACTTTAAAACAATTTTCTCTTTTTATGTCAGAAACAGGATGGTCAGCAAAAGGAAATGCTACTGGGTCAATGTCATGTTCTTGGAGTCAAAGAAACCAATGGGCTAAAGATACCAGAGGTATGTAGTCAAAGGGGCAGCTTCTCAATATGGCCTGAGACTGGACCCGTTTAACTTCATTTTCCCAAACTGACATTTGGATAATGTCTTACCTGGAAGAATAAATCGGCCTTAGGCATTCAACTACCCACATGACCTCTGCCTGGACACTGACATTCAATACTTATATCTATAAAGGAAGTTTCCTTTAATGTCCTGGACCTTTATAAAGTTACTAAACAAATCAGAAAAAAAAAAGTTTTAGGAGAATTGGCTATAATAGCCAGAGATAGGTTAGCTGTGTGGCTCTGACCCCTGCTATCAGCTACAAGATAAGATAGGAATTAAGTTTCCTTAATTTTTATTTAGAGGGTATATTTAGGAAAGAAGAAGAATGGGAAATCCTAAGGATAATTTTGAAGGTCTAGTTTGAGGAAAGGAATGTGAGTCAGATAAGTACACCAGGAAAAGGAAAATGTGGGAATATTTTTTTGGGAAAAAATCATTTTGGTTAAGGATGTTTGAGTCATTACTGTAATGAAAGCAAAGGTTTGGGATGATTGTTGAATGTATATGTTACAAGCTTTAGGTGATGTGATAGTTCTCATTGGGAGTTTGCTCATGTAGTAAAATACTTAAGGAAGTTTATTGTGTTAAAGTGAAGTATGTGTGTCAATATGGCAGCAAGGCAAAATGTAAATTATAATAACCTCCAGAATCTACTTGTCTTGTGATGAAAACATGTGTTTTGATCTGAGTAAAATGTTAAGCAGTTTCTTTAACAGAAGACAAGGTCTCAACAAGACACCTGAGTTGGAGAGGACCATTTTCAAACAGATTCAGAAGATGCAGAAGGAATTTGGATATCTCCAGGTGGGGAGAGAAGAGAAGAGAAGAGAAGAGAAGAGAAGAGAAGAGAAGAGAAGAGAAGAGAAGAGAAGAGAAGAGAAGAGAAGAGAAGAGAAGAGAAGAGAAGAGAAGAGAAGAGAAGAGAAGAGAAGAGAAGGAAAGATAATAGGCCAGTTCATCTCCACCATCTCTCACCTACATGTATATTATGTAGTCAATATACAGTCTATACCTGTAATTTCCCCTTGATTCTAGAAGTGTGACACCTCTTCCTTATGGAAAGGAGAAAGAGAGGCAAGGTGAAGATGTTCTCCATTGAGAGAAAAGGAGGGAGATTATTGGGTGGCATGATTATATCCTACATTATATCCTATATCCTATCTAGGGAGAGTCCTATCTCTGATTTAGAGAATGGGGTATTAGTAATGGTGGGAGGAGAATCTAGCTAACAGAAGTCAATGCCCACTCTTTTGCTGTGGCTAACTGTTGGACTCCCAGTAGCCTACAGCAGTTTGACAATTGGGTGCCAGGTCCCCTTGGGTCCAGCCTAGATTCTCACTTCCTTGTCAGAGGTGCACTGTGGCTCAGGATTCTGATCCAGAGGAGAGAAACACCAGTGGCATATGACTGAGTCAGTTCAGGGTGACTATTGTTTATACTAGTCTGGCCAGGATATTTTCCTGGGGTTTAGCAAATATCTGTGGACATGTCCAGAAGCAGGGTACAAATATTCTGGACTGTACAACTAAAGACACAGGTGGACTGAGACTCATGTGAGATGTAATGATGGTACATGGATGCCTTGTAAAGATGAGCAAACTGGGGGACTTGTTAAGAGAAACTTTGATCATGAGTTAGTATGGACTTGCAAGGAAACACAGAAATGCCTATTTGCACAAAAAAATAATTTAAGAAAGATCCCTAGATATATTAGCTATTCTTGGAGTTGGTCTAATGGCACAAAATCAAGGATTAATTTTGATCAATTTTTGGAGCCAAGATCTATCTAAAGACATTGGTATAAAAAAAAAGCCAGTGCAAGGAAGGTACAGCAACTTTGGAAATGTATATATTATCATGATGATTACATGGCATATTTAGGAGGGCCCCTTGCAAGTAAGGATGGACAGGTATCTCCATTTGTTGCAAACAGGAAAGCTATATTCCTGGAAAGTCTACCAGCACTAAAGGAATATTATTGGATTTCTGGGACTATTGCTTATACCCATTTATCCAGACGGTTGGTCAGGAAGTTGTTATCTAGACTTGTGTCTACTATCTGGGTATAGGATGGGAATTGGGGCTATGGTACCCCAATTTATATCCAGATTACATTCTAAACCATAGTAGAAAAATTACTAATTGCACAGGAAATATGAGTGTTTGGGGTCCACAAAAAAAGTAAAGGGAGGATTGTCAGTTTAGATTACAAAGACTAGTGTCTCCCTATTTTGTTGCCTACAGGCAGGTAATGAGTTTAAGATAAAACATTTAGCCTTCATTGGCTCAAAAATGGCCCCACCTAGTCTTAGTCTTCACCTTCTCCTTTATACATGCTCAAGTAGATCTACTTGTTCTTGCTCATTAGTATGATGTGGGAGGGGGATGTATAGGAACCAATGTATCAATTAGTTTTGTGACCCCCAGGCTATGGTTGGCATGAGGGGGCAGGAACAAAACCTTCCAAACTGCATAAAACACCTTCAATTTCTGGAATTTCTTGCCCCTCTCTCCCATCTTGAGAGGTATGCCATTTTGTTAAGATATCTTAATTTAAAAAACCCATTTAAAAAACAACGATCATACCTTTGATTCAGCAATATCAATACTAGGCCTATATCCAGTAGAAATCATAAAAAATGAGAAAAGTACCACATATTCCAAAAAATTCATAGCTCTTTTTTGTAGAGGCAAAGAATTGAACATTGAGGGGATACCCATCAGTGGGGTAATGGCTGAGCAAGTTATAGTAAATGAATGTTATGGAGTACTATTGTTCTATAAGAAAACATGAATGGCCAAACTCTAGAGAAGCATGGAAAGAATTATAGAAACTGATGCTCAGTGAAAGGAGTAGAACCAAGAGAACATTTTACAAATTAACAACATTGTGAATTGATCAACTTTGATGGACAGAGCTCCACTTATCAGTTCAGAGCTAAGACAAGCATGGGAGACTTGTTATGGACAATACCATCCACATTCAGGCAACAAAAGCAAAACAGAACAAAAAGCAACTACAGAATCTGAATGAACACTACATTCACCTTTTAAAAATTTCTCGTATATTTTTCCTTCCTATTCCATGGTTTTCTTTCTTTTCCCTCTGTCATAATTAGTCATACAGAAAATGACAAATGTTTTAAACATGTTAAATACAAATTACGTGTACAATGTTCACTTAAATGTTTGCTGCTGAGGAGTGGGGGTGGGAAGGGAAGATAAAAGAAAATTGTGTAACTTATAAATATGTATGTGGATGAATGTTGAAAATCTTTCATAACATGTAATTGGAAAAATAAAATAATAATTAAAATAAAAATGTTCTCATTTGATTTTCACAGCCACCTTGGAAAGTATATTTGAATAATATTTCCCTTTTACCATTGAGGTGGAACAGAGGTTAGTTAGTGCCAGGGATCACACAGCTAGAAATTGTCTAAGGGTGAATTAGAACTTAGGTTTCCCTTACTCCTGGGTCAAAGTTTTGTCCATTCGTCTATCCTAGTTCAGAGTGCAACTGACATCATTCATTGGACAAATAACAAAAAATAGTCATTGAGTAAACTCTAAGTGAAAAAGAATATAGAGCATTGTTGTCTCATGACAAAAGTTCAATATAAATTATAAAATGAGTTCCCGGATTCAAGTAGTTTATAATCTGTGCTATCTACACATAGAGAAACCAGGGGGAAAATCTGACCAGGTTGTTGCCAGTAAACTTATCCATAAGTGTTTAATAGCAGACACTATTCATATAGAACTTTATATTTGTTATCCACTTTAAATCTCACAACAAAACTTATTAGGTAAGTAGAGTACAGGGTCTGGATGCCACATTTTACAGATGAGGGAATTGAGACAAGAGACTTTCCCATGGTAATTCAAACACAATTCTCCAAGTCTAGGCCTCTATGGATGGTTCTGCCTCTGAATTAAATGGCAATAATTGGGTTAATGTAGAAGTTGATTTGGGGGACCCTACAACTGGGATATTCAGGAGAGAACTTCAGCAGACAAAAACAGTAATCTGAAAATTTTCCCTTAAGTTAAGAAATGAAAGGGAACCTGTTTGTTTCAATGAAATAGAGAGACTTTGAAATCATGAGACAAAGACCCTGCTTGAGTTTTCGAAATAACTTACTTTTAGGTAGTTTACTCTCGTTAGTTGAGTTTTCATGTTTTGATTTGAAAGCTTCATGTCACTGAGATCTTTCTGAAGTTTCTGCACCTTTTCTTCCAGTCTTAGAGTTGTTGTGTTTGGCAAGCTCTTTTCAACTGCCAACAGAATCTGTTGTCTTTTTTCTTTCTCTGGCTTCCAGAACTTCTTGTCCAACTCTTCTGTCTGCAAAGTTTTCACTTTGGTTTTTTCCCTTTGAATTTCTCAGTACATCAACAAAGGAACTAGTCTTAAAATACTTAATGATTCTGGGGTTAGCCATACTGGAGCCATAGTTGATTAGTAAGTCAATTTTTTAAATCAAAGTTAAATTCATTAACAGATACAAGGAAACTATATAAAGTACTAGAGAAGGAATAAAATGACCTGGATTTTGAATCCCAGATTTCTACCTTAGACTCAGTTTCCTCAACACTGAAATGGAAATCAGAATCCTTGTAATCCCTAGTCCACAGGGTTATTGTGCAGATCAGATCAAACATGTATATTAAGTGCTTTTTAACAGGAGAGTCATAGTTCTATCTATGCCATAACATCTTGTTGTTGATGATTTTGGGTCCATATATCAAAACTTATGTAAATATTTGTATCATTAACATGAAACTGTCCTTTAGCTTGATTGGAATGAAGTGTTAATTCCAATTCTTCATCTGACAAAAGAAGCAATGCTTTTCTTACTTCTGTGTCAGTGGTCACTAAGACAGAGACAAAATCAAAGAGTCAAACTAGGTCCAGACTCATGAATCTGAGGCCCAGGCTTTGTCTGGACCTAAATAGACTAGATTCAATCTAGGGAATATCAAAAATCATTTTCTCATAGATTTATGTTCCTTTCTCTTAGACTCAGGTTGCTTCTCTTCCTCACATTGGTTCCAAGGAAATCTCAGCATGATATGTGAATATAACAAACATCTAGTTCTCCACAGATATGAATAAAAGCACTCAAGATAAGAAATGTATACTTCAGACACAGGATAATCTTTGTACAACCTCTCAGAAAACAAAAAAAGGACTCACAGTAGTCCAGAAACAAGCTCTACAATTTTTCTCCTCCTCTAATGAGTTCCACCTTTTCTCTAGGCTTATTATTATCCAGATTTATGCAAGTCCAACAGTTAGCCAAACCAAAAGAGTGGGCATTGACTTCTGTTGGCTAGATTCTCCTCCCACCATTACTATTACCCCATTCTCTAAATCAGAGATAGGAGTCTCCCTAGATAGGATATAGGATATAACCATCCCCCCAATAACCTCCCTCCTTTTTTCTCAATGGAGAACATCTTCACCTTGCCTCTCTTTCTCCTTTCCATAAGGAAGAGGTGTCACACTTCTAGAATCAAGGAGAAATTACAGGTATAGCCTGTATACTGTCTACACAATGTGGATTAGACTCCATGAGGGAGAAAATTAACTTGGAACTATGGAGAGGGAAATATTCTAATATTCTTCTTTTAGCCCTAGAAACCCAGAATAAACTCCATAGTGAAGGTAATACTTGAGGTTTCAATCTTGGAAGTGGATTCTAGAAAATAGACCTACAATGACCAGTTACACAAAATACTATCAGGGGTCAAAGTTCAAGTATTTATTCCCCTATATTCTGGGGTAGATTGCACTGCTTCCATGAATTTGGTAGTCTTCTCATATTAAGACAATCCCAAAGCCTGGAATTCACCTTTTCTTGCTAAAAATCTGGACTGTGGGAATCATGATACCCAGATATTTCCTTCTTCTCTATTTTACTTTGGGGTCTGGAACTTTCTTCTCAAGCAGTGTTTGACAGCCTAAGGAACTCATGTACTTTTGCCTTAAGAGAGACATAAATATATTCTTGGGGGAATCATATCCTCCCTCCCTCCCCATCATTACCTGGTCAAAAGCAGGATTCAGATACTCTCTATTAGACCACGCTATATTCTGAAAAGGAGGAAATAAAGGAACAGGTTGAATATGCATTTGAAGACTCTCTTTAAAGTCCAACACAATGGTATTCTACCAACCCTTGGAACTCTGACTCCTGATTGGTGAGAGTGTCCAGTCCCCTCAAGTAGACCCTAGGAGAATCCAGACCACCAGATTGTGCTTGAGTGTTGCCAGTGGGCATACTCACACTCCATAAAGAAAAACATCCCCAAAAGTGTCATAACACTCCGTGCACTCCTCAAGTTGAGTAAGACATCTGTCACTTATGTAGTGTATTAAGGTTTCATAAATGTCAGGTGCCTTAATTAACTTGAGTATTGAGAGGTTTTTATTCAAGGTCACTCAACAACCAAAGGATGGAACCAGAATCCAAATTCACGTCTCCTCCTAAGTCCTGCATCATGCTGTCTCTCACCAATGGCATGAACAGTTACGCTGTAAAGGTGATGACCTGTTACAATGTGTGACTTCATTGAAAATGACTCTCTTGTAGTTATTTGCATGCCGTGTCCCCTTTAGCCTGTGAGCTCAGGGAGAACTGACCAATGAGAGCCTTAGGGAGCCTGTGCAATGTGCTTGACCTGATGCAATCTCTCAGAGGTAAGCTTCTAATAGAGGCCCCTACTCTCTTCTTCAGGGCTTGTCCAGGCTCAGCAAACAACCATGAAGGAAACTGCATCTGTCAGAGTATAATGTGCATCCTTCCAGTGATGGGCTCTCATTGGCCAATCCATCATTTCTCCAGTAATGTTCTCTACTCAGTAATGCTCTTTACTATATACTCCCATATAGTTTTTATTATGAACTAAAATTCCACCATTAAATAATCTATCTTATAGATCTTCTTTTAAAATTACATACAAATGAAATTACAAGTTACAAAATTCAAAATTACATTTAAAAATCAAATATGTTTATAATGAGGAAGGCTTTCTGCCAACCTCGGCACAAAATCAGGAATATGGGAATTAATCAATTTGTTGTCATTCTCTCCCCCCAGTCTCTTAGAATGCAAATAATAATATTATTTTTATGAACATTGGTTAAAATTGAAGCCATTGATATAATTTTATAAAAATTATTTTTTCCTTGCCATATACATCTAGAACCCTTACTTCCTTTTTGTCTAAATTCCAATTTCCTTGAAATAAATAATCAGTGGCAGATTTCCCTTCTGAGATCTTTAGGGATTTCTTTTGCTCCAGAAACTTTTCTTCACTTTGTGATGAGTGACATACAACCTCTTGATAAAGTTGATGAAGTTGCTCAACCTGCTGAGTTCGCAATTGAATCACTTGTTGAAGGATATCGGCTTTCTGCAGGTAAATTACAAAAGTGAGATACAAAAGTGTATCCCATGTTTGTCTTTAAAAGTCACACTTGCAAATCCAAATATTATAATTGAAATATGGATTTCACTATGCTTTCAAGACTTTCCTGCAATGAAATCTGAGGTATATACAGATCAGTGGTTGAAATGAATAGGAGAAAAGGAAGGCTGAGATGTGAAAATATAATACTTCAATTTCAACCTAATAATGAGACCATTTAATAAATGTTCAGGTCACCATAGAACACTCCCCAATGAAAGGACCTAGAATACTGAGCAAAAACAAGATTGTTTATGGAGGAACTTTGCAACATACAATCAATTCAAATTAACAACAATATTTCTATGAAATGGAGGTGAAGAAAGAGAAGAAATACC
Source organism: Macrotis lagotis (assembly GCF_037893015.1). NCBI lineage: Eukaryota > Metazoa > Chordata > Mammalia > Peramelemorphia > Peramelidae > Macrotis > Macrotis lagotis. Next base: position 220,263,728 of record NC_133663.1, read on the forward strand.
TTTTTGCTATTACAATTTCAACAATTCTGATGAAATTGAACAATTGCTCTGACTTTCTAAAAAGTTTGATTGTTATATTTTTGGTTTTATATACAGGATCATCACATATTCACTAGGCATGCTTTCAAGTGACTTGGGGAGATGTCCTCAGAAGTGATATAAACAGAATTACTGGGTTTTAACAATTAGAACTATCCTGATATCAGAAATGTTAAACTGACTTTATTGATGTTTGCTCTGTTGTTTGCCTTACTGTTCTGAAATCTCAACAACAGAAAAGAGACATAATTTAAAATAAGGCACATGTATTTCCTAAATTGGGAATCACCTTAGACATTATGAATAGAATATTTTAAAATGACAACTTTTCTGGCAACGTACTCATATATTTCCAAGACTGTTTATTCATAGTGATTTCTTGTATCCTTTCTCTCACAACTTCCTCTGTAGCTGGTACAGTAATAAACGTGTTGCTTAGATTAGCAAGTTCACTAATGAAACTCTGGTGCTGCCTCTGGGTAGTTTGAGTTTCCCAGTTGAGGGTGACTGGGCTTTGTGCTATTGTAGATATTTGCTTTTCCTTGTGAAGCAAATCATGTTGACATCTATCCCAAACCTTCAGTTTCTCTGAGAGAAAAATGCTTTCTCTTTCCAAGTTCTTGCCCAGCATAGCTTCCTCATTGTCCTAAAAATGACAACATTAAATCTATGTCTTTCAAGTTGAGTGATTTCATTCATTCTATTGCTCTAAGATCAAAGAAGAATATAAATATGGTCACAGACTCTCATTTGAGAGAACAAGTACAGCAGAGTCTTCATTTTCAGAGCTGGAAATGACCTTAGATATCATCTAATCTAATCCCTAGATTTTAGAGAGGATGAATCAGAGGCCCAGAGCAAAAATCAGTGGGTTGGGGAGCCAAGGGTTTTGAGTTCAGGACCTATCTTACCTGCTGTGATTTTTTTTTTTTTGTTATCACACTGTTCCTTATCTGTAAAATGAGAATAAGAATACTTGTACTACCTTCCTCACAGCATTGCTGTAATGATAAAATGACATAATAAGTGTAAAACCACTTTGAAAAGTTCAATGGTTTCAAAGAACTATATAAATGGAAACTATTTTATTGTTCTTGTCACTATTATTATTAATGAGGAGACCTAAAACTAGCAGAGTAGAGTAAAATATGTCCCAAATTAATTTTGCTTAATTTTTTTGAAACGGTTACACAAAGATCTGTAGAAAAGCAACCCAAAGATCTCCTTTTCTGTTGTTTAACATTTTTTTTAATCAAATGACTTATATAAAGCTGGAAGAAAATACTATCATATTAGATAAGAGTCTGGAGCCATAAAGATTTTTGTAAGCTAAAACATTAGATTGAATCTCAGCAGATGGAATATAATAGGGAAGAATGTAAAGTCCTGCCATGTGACCCTGAGTCATAGAGATAAGCATTGGTGGGTATGAGTGATCTGCAGCACATTGCAAACAAGGAACTGTGAAGCAGGTGATAGGCTCCACTCTATCAAGTCATGTTTGGAACATTGTGCTCAATTCTTGAGGGTCACATGATGTGATGAATATACTTTAAAATATATAGAAGTCAACCAGGACAATGAAGGAAGCTAAGATCATGATAAATGAGGATTAGGAGTATAATAATAATAATAATAATAATAATAATAATAATAATAATAATAATATAAAACTAAGGCTTATATAATCTTATTATGTGCCAGACACTGTCCTACACATTTTACAAACATTATTTCATTTGTTCCTGAGACAGAAGTTATCTCATTTGTTCCTGAGACAAAAGTTAAGTGATTTGAGCATAGTCACATAGTAAGTATCTGAGGCCTAGTACTCTAACCATTTCTCCATCTAGCGGCCCCTAATTAAAGAGAATAGTCTAGAAAAGAGTGAGAGGGATATGACGGGTCCCCTATAGATGAAAATTTCAAAGGAGTTGATTTAGTCTTGATGTAAGGAAAAACTAATTCTTGTTACTTAAGTTTTCAATTATGTCTGACTCTTTGTAACCATGTTTGGGTTTGGGGGTTATTTTTTGGCAAAGATACTCTAGTAGTTTGGTGTTTCCTTCTCTAGCTCGTTTTACAGTTGAGGATGAGGAAACAGAGACAAATAAGGTTCAATTACTTGTACAAGGTCACACAACCATTTAGGTTCTAAAGCTGGATATGTACTCAGGGAAATGAATCTTCCTGACTCTAGACCTTAACACTATTCACTATGTCACTCGGCTTCTCTATTTTTGTTGTTAAATTGGTTCTCTAAGCTACTTCATAATAGTGAAGATGATGATGATGATGATAATAATAATAATAATAATAATAGTAACACTGAAGAGAATAATAAAATGTTTGAATTGTACAAGTGATTTTTCACCTAATATTTATCTTTATAGCAAAACCTATAACAAAGAAGAAAGTGTATTTTTTATTCTAATTTTCTTGATAAAAGTATAATGGAAATTGATTGATTTTACTAAGGTAGTTAATATTAGTAGTTAAACACAGACTATAATTCAAATATTCTCATTCTCAGAGCTTCTTCCACTAGCCCACTCCCTCCTTGAATTATGCCCTTTACCACTACTTTACTATTTCCAAAGGTGCCTGAGAGATGGGAGAATACCTAGGGAAGTTTTTCAACTACCTTCTCCCAAAAGATCAGATTAATTCCTGTGGTGCCACAGAAAAAATTCTAAGGTTCCATATTATGGTAAGGAACATGTCAGCTACTTGTTCTTCAATTGGAAAAGAGAACTCATTGTCACTGGGCAATTGCTCAGTTTTCGACCAAACCAGTTCGTTAGATATATGACAGGAGTAAAAATATGGAATAAAATTATTATCTTTCTATAAATTCATTTGGAGTAGAATATTCTTACCTTCTTCACTAAAACCTCTGGGGAATCATCTTGCCCTTCCATATCAAAATTCATAAAAGAGGCTACTTTGCGTCTGGCATCCACCAACTTTTTTTCCAAACCAGCTGCTTTTTGTTCTGCCTTTTCTCTTTCAATAAGCTGTATTCTGTGGATGATATTAACAAGTCTTAATCTTATACATTTCTTACATGCTAAGTAGAATAATTTTTTTTCTTTAAAGTAGAACGTTCCATGTTCCATGAGAGAAATGTGGATTTTTTGCTATCTAAACAGTTGTCAAATTAACCATTTGTGAAGAGAAGCTACGAATAGCACAAGAAATGCCCAGAAAAATAATAAGGTTTCTACTTTAGGGCATGGCTGTCTTGTCTTTAAAAATCTATCGCTCAGAGTCTATTCTACAAGAACTTCTACTGCTCATTTTCTTTCCCATTCAAACTGACAGACTTCTAAAAAAATAGTAATTTGACATATAGACACAGAAACTACTTGAGCACTTGTTGAAAAAAAAAGGTGAATAATGACTCACCTTGTACATTTTTAAAAGGTTTTTGCAAGGCAATGGGGGTTAAGTGATTTGCCCAAGACCACACAGCTAGGTAATTATTAAGTGCCTGAGGCAGGATTTAAACTCAGGTACTCCTGACTCCAGGGCCAGTGCTCTAGCCACTGCACCACCTAGTTGCCCCTCTATTTTTTTTTTCATTTAGAATTTGTATGGAAGCCTTCTCCATGCCACATAGAGGGACTGTCCAGTTCCAGACATTGTACTCAGGCAAAAGTTAAGCTGTTAGAAAATGTGGTTTACCTTCTAGAGATGATCTGCCACATAGGGGGTCATTCTAATGATTGTTGCCTTTAAGCAGTCCTTTGCTCCTCTCCTTTCACAGTATCTGGACAACCAGAAAGAGTCATCCTTTTCTCCCACGAACTGATCCTTAAATTTATATTGATCACTTGATTCTATTTTGGTTCCCAAATCAATTTTAGTTTCCTAAGTATTTTCTCCCCTAAAACAGTGTGGTAAATGCGAGTCTCAGAGGAATAATCAGACTGGTGGATGGTGTGACATTAGCACCACAGAATTAGAAATAGAAAACTGACACAATTCAAGTAACTAATTGGATAGAATCATTTCTAGGCCTCCTCCTCCTCCTCCTTAGCCTTACTATGATTGTAATTCCTGGGATTTCCTCAGGTATTTCTGTTAGAAGTAACCTGGTCTGAAATCTACTCCCTAACCCCACCATACCTTCTGCATACATACATACATACATACATACATACACACCAAGAAAAGGATAGTGGTACTTCTTTTTCCTAACAGACTAACCTATGGTACAGTTTCAAATCTTTCATCTCTAATACTCATCAAGAAATGGAATAATCATTTTACATAATGCTGAATCCAAAAGCATGCATAATTTGACCTAATTTAAATGCTATGTTTGGTGATGATATTTTGTTCTTGGAAAATACCATGACATCAGGGAGGTGATGCTCTGACAAGTACATGAATTGGATGTGAATGAGGGAGTGCTGTGCTAAGTCACTGGCCTCACTTATTCCTCTAGAACCTTTGCGGGATCCAATGGCTGGATATGGATGTGGACAAATGAAGATGGCCGTAGATGCGAGACAATAACGGTCAAGTGGACTTGTCCACCACTAGTAAGCATCAAGTGTTCAAGTTCTGATTGGAATTCAGTTCCTCCTGACAACAGGGCTGATGATGAAATGTCTGTAGAATCGAAGCATAGGTTTTAGGGAACTCTTAGACTTTACGAGTTCAATCTCTTCTATTATAAGTGAGGAAACTGAGTCTTAGAGAATTAAAGTGACTTCCCTAAGGTCATCAAGTAAGTCAGTAGAGGGACCAGAAGCCAAGTCTCCTCCATCCTGTCAGTGAATTTTTCATCATATCACCTAATGTGGATAACAATTAGAAAACACACCCTACCTTAGATGGCTTTCAAGTTCTGCCACTCTTTTACTTAAGTCCCAGTTGCCTTTTTCAAGGTTCTGAATACTGATATTTTTCAAAGTTTTTATTCTGGAGGCTGAAGCACTGCTCTCCTCTAGATTCCTGATATGATCTTTCAATTTCAGATTCTGGGAGGATAGTCTGATACAATTTTCTTTGTACTTTTCTAGTTCAAATTTCAACTCTTTTGATGAGAATTCTTTCGTGAGAAGCCTGTTCTGAAGATTCCTTACCTATTTAGGAAGAGATAAATATAAAGATGATATTAACCTTCATACTAGAAATCTTTAAATAACCTCCTTTAATTAGAACTTTTAAAAATTAATGACTAGAAAGTAGATATTGATTTTTATAAACTAAATTGAAACCTCCCTGTATTAAAAATTATTCATATTTTAAAAATAAAATCCTACCAACAAATGAGATACAAATTTATGAGTGAAGTTATTTATGTTAACACTTCTACAACTATTTCTACTTACTACAGACTGAAAAGCTCTCAGAATTATAGCTTTAATTAACTGAACCACAGAATCTCAGAGTTGGGAAGTCCATATCTAGCTCAATCTATACTTGACCAAGATTTCTTTTCTCCAACTTCTCCTTCAAGTCATTGTCCAGCCTCAGTTTAAAGACTTTCTTTAAGTTTATCATACTTTTTGCTAACCCTACTTATTAAGAGTTTGTTCTATATTTTTATATTAATGCTTTTTATATGAATGTAATTTTATATTAACATTAAGCCCAAATCTGCCAATCTGTCACTTCTATCCATAGCTTCAAGTTTTTCCTTTTAGGGGCCAAGCACAACAAGTCAAATCCAATGGTCACTCTTCAAAGGCTTGAAGAGAATTATCATTTACTCTATTCCCCTCCCCCAAGTCACTTCCTTGTATAGCATGACCTTACCGTCCTGATTGCTATCATCTAGAGGTACCTTGACCTCAACTATCTATTCCTAAAATGTGTCATCTCGGATTGCATATATTACTCCCGATTTGAACTGAACTTGACTCTGTCCTTCTGGACTCTCCCTACAAAATCTCTGATCTTTTAAGCTGTGATCACATATGATAGGACATGCAAAATTATTAGTTCCATATTTTAAGGACATTTCCTTCTGTAATAGACAAGAAAGAAAAGGGCATGTGTGCTTCTTTGCTCTAATAATAATTAAGATACCATTTATATTCCTCTTACTTTGTGGCTGTGATAAACACTTTATAGTTATTATCTCATTTGATGCTTACAAAACCCTGGGAAGCAGTTCAGTGTTGACAACTCTTTGAGACTGGGGTTTTCTTGGGAAAGACACTGGAGTAGTTTGCCATTTCTTTCTCCAGTGGATCAAGGCAAACTGTGCCTTGCCCTGGGTCACACAGTTAATGAGTGTCTGAGGTCAGGCTTGAACTCAGGTCTTCCTGACTCCAAACCATTGCTCTATTCACTGAATCATCTAGCTGTCTCTTTCTCACTGGTAGGATGACTTAATTCCAAGCTATTTGGTGCAGCTTCTGCAAAATAAATGGAAATAATAGAACAAAGGAATCCATGTAGTGGACATTCCCTCATCCCTGGGTTGTTCCAGAACAGTACCTACCATTTAAATCAGATGCCACTGAGTAGCTATAATCTGAGGCAAAGTACTTCTCCTCCCCACTCCAAGAAGTTCTCATTGTTTTCTTTCTCCTCTCCCTTTAAGTTTTTTCCTCTTTTCTTTTTTCCTCTCCCTATCCTGTATCTCAGGACAGCCAGTGGTATCTTTGCAACATTACCTAATCCCATTAGAAGTTATGGACTCCAATTCTAGAAGTTTTAAGCGCCATTTAACACTAATTTTCTAAGTGATGCTATTGTTGAGTCATATTTTCGTCTTGTTACAACTGTGTGTGAGCCTATTTGGGGTTTTCTTAGCAAAGATCATAGTTTGTCATTTCCTTTTCCAACTTTTTTTTACAGCTGTGAAACTGAATAGAGGAAATAAAAGGGAAGGGAAAAGGAAAAGAGAAGGGGAAAGGAAAAGGAAGAGGAAAAGGAAAAGAAATGAAGAAACTAAAAAAAAGGGAAAGGACTGGAAAGTAAAAGGAAAGGGAAGGAAAGGGAAAGAAGAAAGGGGAAAGGAAAAGGAAGGAAGAAATGAAGAAACACACAAAAAAATACTTATGAGGTTCTTAAGGGTCCAAAAAGGAAAGAGGAAGTAATGACATTGTCTAGATCAAATCCCTTCTCAGGAATTTGAGGAAGCATATTTTCCATCTCAAAAAAAGTTCTTCCCTTGACTATTAGTGTCCAGTTATAGACATGGCAGAACAATGAGGATGAAAAACAGGGAATATATTTCAAGAGATATCTAATCCAATCAAGGAAGTGCTTCATTCAAGATCACAGACAACTAGTTCTTTAGCTATACCTTGATTTGAAAATTCTAGAAAAGATTCCTTTACCATGAGGAGGGTAGTTAATGTATATCTAGGAGATTATCACTTAGATTGTTTTTTTTTTGATAGAACTCTGAGTTCCTTGGTATAAGGAACTCATAACAAGAAATCTCATCTTTCAATAAAGATCATTTTCTTCTTTTCCTGTTCAGTCTGGTTGCTTTCAAAGTAAGGACTACACAGGGATCTTTTTTTACTTCAAGGCCAATAAATCAATCAAAAAGTATTTACTAAGTACCAGGCCCTTGGTTATTGATACAAAGATTAAAGAAATCCCTAAATATAGTGAGTTTACATCCATGTACACTATGTCATGATCTCTATTTATAGAGAAAAGAATATTGATAGTAGACTTACAGATGACTTCCACAATGGAAACTTTATAAATTAAGCCAGTCGTGCTATCACCTGCTATGGTCACAAGTTATGGATTTACTTTCATTCTGGGTAAAGATGACTATGAGCTTTGAACCCAACAATTAAGGAAATAGTCACCTTCATGAATCTGAGATGACTGGGCTCATGTTCATCATTATTAATGAGCCCTGAATTTCCTGTACCTCTCTCCTTAGACTCACCTTTCATTTCCTTCCTTCCTTTCTTTTCTTATCTTTTCCTTCCCCTCTTTCTCTTGCTCAATAATTTAACCTGACTTTCTTTACTTTGGATTTACTTCCCCAAAACCCTTTTTTTCAAATTAAAATTACATTTCTTTCTATGATTTCTTTATTTAACATATTTAGTAATTTTCATTGTCTCTTTTCCCATGTAACTTCAAAATAAGATCCCTTTTAACACTTATTCAACTAAGGCTTCATGAAACAAATCTATTATTAATTAGTCCCCTTTTCTGAATAAATTCCCTTTTTGCTCCCATTTCTCTCCCAAGGTTGAGAGATAACAGACCAAAAAAAAAAAAAAAAAGACCAGACAAGTGCCCGTAGAAAAGCAGCAGAGTGGGGAGGAGGGAGAGGAAGAGAAAGCATTTGGGAAGAGAGAAAAGTCAACAGCATTTTTATCATTTTCTGCAATTTTCCCTGATATTTTACTTCCTTATTCCAATTACTAAGTTTAAGTCCCAAAGGACTATCTCCCAGCACTTCAGGGAGAGATTGCAATAATTTACTGTTGCAGTTGTGCTTTGGATTTGACCCTCCCATTTTTACAGCCTAATGCTGTCTCTTGGAATTTCTCCTAGGAATATTTATTTATTTACTTTGTTTAAACCCCAGAGCTATCAGCTGGCACTTCCAGACCCTTCTGCTTTGCCCTACGGACTCCCAGAATCACTTCCAGCAGATTCCCTGACAGTTCTATGGACTCTAACTCCCCATAATTGGCCCTATGCACTCTAACTACATGGCCTCAGCAATTTAATTGTGTGGGATTATTTCCTTCTTTGTCCTTTTTTTCTGTACCAAATTAATGGGATGACAAAGGGTGGGTCACCTAGGATCCTGTACACAAATTTAGGGATCCATTCCTGGGTCTTCTCCTGTGCCCTCTCGTAGTCCTGCCTCCAGAGGTCTTCTGGCTTTCACTTTTGCTCAAGCTAAGTCTCTCTTCAGGTTCTTTCCCTCACTCCTCCAGGGATCTACCTGAGCACTTAATCATAAATTGCTGAAAACATCCCAGCATGGCCCCTGCTTGTGTTTATACCCAAGAGAGTCTCAGGGAGGGGGTTAAGATTCCCTGCCAATGCACCATAAACTTTGTGGGATAAAAATCCATTAAAAAATAGAGAGACTCCTCTGAGCAAAAAGGAAAGTTTATTTTGGCTTTTCTGAGAAAAGAGCATACTCCAAGTCTTACAAAGGTAGTGAAGATCAAGGAGCTGCCTGGAGGTGAGAATCAATCAAAATTTTATGGCCTAGCAAGACTCCCCCCTCCATAGCCTCCTCTTTCCCAACCTGATTAAGGTTTTCAGAGTTACAATCTCTATGTGAAAAATCCACCCACCGAGCACTAAAGAGAATAGAATGTTTTCAAAGAATATTACTTCACCATCCAGATGGTGAGGGTATCAGAAGATGATTTCAAATGACCTTCTGTTATCTATCTAAATGAATTAATGTCTGAGTATGTAAGGTCTTCAAAAAAAAACTCTATTACCTTCTTATTTTAGTACTTATCAAACAAGAGAAGACAGGCTACTGTTCTCCAAGTCTATTATCAAACAGGTGACTAAGACTGTAAGATCTCTTCTCTGGAAGTATTCCATTATTTCCTTCCCTAACAGAATCAATGCAAGGTCTTTCTGGAAATAGTCCATTATTTCACTCCCTAATAGAATCAGGAGGGTGTGTGACCGAAAATGCAAGGACTCTTTCCCTCTTCTAAGAATAGTCTAAGGGTAATAAGCCTTTCTTTGTTTTAATGATTTCTTTTTTTTAGGTTTCTGTAAGGCAAATTGGGTTAAGTGGCTTGCCCAAGGCCACACGCCTAGGTAATTATTAAGTGTCTGAGACAGGATTTGAACCCAGGTACTCTGACTATAGGGCTGGTACTCTATCCACTGCACCACCCAGCCACCCAGATACTAACACTTAAGAGGGAATATTCCACTCAAAATGATCCAATGAGAGAATACAGTGGAGAAAAGAGGCATTCAAGAACTAGAGAAAATCAAACATAGTTCCCATTTTCAAAAAGAGTAAAAGGATAAATGCTTGAAACTGATGACAAGAGGTTTGCTGTAAATTTAAAGAAAAATTTGAGAATGAATTATTTAAAAATGTTTTGTGAGAACTTTGAAGAGAGAGCAGTGATTACTACATGTTAGCAAAAAAAAAAAAAAAAAAAACCCAAGATCTTCAAGGTTGGGTTGGAACCTCACCATTGCAGGCATCCTGCTCTAATTGCCTCCTCTACTGATACCATCCTGCATAGCCAGTGGGTCATCTTTTACCTTTTTCTTTCTCTCTTTGACCTCACCAGTATAACCCACCCCCAAACTAGTTTGAACTGATTTACCACTAAAATAGCTTAAGTAAGTTAGCAGTTACCAACCTTAATTCCTTCTGGTGAAAAGGAAGGCCATTATCTACCCTGCCTAAAGTATCATACTAGTCTCTGACATTATCTGTCATCTTACCTACTTGCATATCCTCAGTACTCCATGTAGATACCTTGCCATTTCCCTGAGTTATTCCATGCCTGAACTTCTAAGACTTCAAGTCTTTTCATTTACCTAATAACTGAACTTTATGCATTATCTCCTCCAATTAAAGTATGATTGCCTTGAGAAGACCTCTCTCCATTCTTTCTGTTTGTATTCCCAGGACTTGGCATAGCACTTGGCAAACAGGAAACACAATAATATTTTGTCCATTAATTGGTTCACTTATTGGAGATGTTGAAGAGGAACTTTCTGTCCAGGTATGGGCTGAATTAGATGAGATCTCTTCTCAGATTCTATTTTTCTGTAATCACCGTATATATAAATGTATTGTAACTTTAGTCCATGCAGGCTAGCTAGATTTGCTGAGTGGTAGTAGCTCTGTAATCTGTGTACTTGCAAGTAATGGAAAACATGACTCCTGATTGACTGAGAGAAAGCTGAGCTATAGTACTTGCATGGGGTGAGGAGATGGAGAATCTTTGCACCTGACTGGAAGATTCCACAAGAGGTACCCAAGAGAGTAAAGCTTGGTCTTTTTGAATGGCAGAAAGATCTCTCTAGAATCACAGGGACTGGCACCTACCTTATAGCACCTGAAATCCTAGAGATTGCTAGTGACTTTACCTTCCCCATCTCTGAGGAGATATGATGAAAAGAAGTAATATGATTCGGTAGACACAGAGTCATTGTGATATATTGTAAGTTGATTGAATGGTAGAAGTTGATTGGAACCAGGAAGACTATAAAATGAGAGATCATGTCAACCAGTAGGGACATTTATAGTGAAATGCTTCTCCTTGACTCTGTCCCAATCATTTTTATTAATGAATTGGATAAGGCACAAGTGGGATGCTTAATTAAATTTGTGGGTAACATGAAACAGGGAGGAATAGCTAGTATATGAGATGACAGAACTGGTTTACTCAGTGATCTCCTGAAATCCTAGGACTATAGAAAAAGGTCTAATCTTAGTTCCAGAGAACTAATAGCAAAACGTGCTTACTCCTTTGGTATATAGACCACACAGTTCTTGCACTGGTTTATTTTAGTTATTTCTCCCACTTTATTGTAAAAGAGCATTTTAGTGAGGGTACATAGTAGATGTTTCAATGTGGTTATTAAAAGCATTGATAGGGGGTGGCTAGGTGGCAAAGTGGACAAAGCAATGGCCCTGGAGTCAGGAGTACCTGGGTTCAAATCCGATCTCAGACACTTAATAATTACCTAGGTGTGGGGCCTTGGGCAAGCCACTTAACCCCATTTGCCTTGCAAAAAAACCAAAAAAAGCAAAACATAAAAGCACTGATAAGGATTTATAGATAAACAAATATAGCATGATGTAGGAGACACAGCTAGAAAGGAAATTATATTGGAAAAATATTTGGAGATTTAAATGTATTACAAACTCAATATAAGTAAATATTATGACTTAACAGACAAAAACACTCCTTCTTAAGCTTATTCTATCCTTTTCAATGACTCTCCTTTATACAGGAACCCAGGACTCTTAATTCAGTTGGAAAATCTGATAAGCTAATTTCTATCAGTGTTAAAAATATTTACATGTCTTAAGCATTTGCACTTAAAAAAATTTCAACACCTTACTCAAATCAGAGGGCAATATTTACTCTAAAAGACTTTGACCTTCTGGTACTGTAGATTATGGAAGATAGGGAATATTTCTGATATTCAATTGTTCTACTCAAACAATTGTTTAACCAATCTATTCATAAGGATACTGGTTTTTCAGTTGCAGTTACTTTAGGGGGAATCATAAAATTATACATAAAAATTTCATTTTAATTCACTTTAACTTTTAAAAAAAATCACCTTGAGTGGAATTAGGGTAAATGGAAAGGAGGTAAATGGGTATCTGGAAATCAATCAGTATGTGTGTGCTTGCTTGTGTTTGTGTAACAAAGGGAGATTACTTGAAGTGGAATTAAATGAGGTCTGAGCAATGAATAATTTGAAAAGCAGAAATTTGGAATATGCATGATGTTTCTGAGGGGAAGAAAGGAGGAAATAGTGAAGTGTTAGATTAGATAGACATTAATTAACATTTGGGACTTTCAGTCTTCTGTTGGTGAGTCAGGACCAGGTTGCTGAGAGGCCTCTAGTAATGAGAAGGAGAGATAGCACACAATTTATCTTTCACAAAGATTGTTCAAAAATTTGATATTTACATATTGGTGAGTACATTTACTATACTTTCTTTCTGAAATGACCTATATACTTTTAATCTATGCCACACAGACTAATACAAATCTGTATCTCTTTTCTTGCTGATGAGAGAGTGGGTATCTTTTTTTAGTTTTATTTCTCTACAGAAAGTGAAAATGGGATTTCAGAATCTTATATCTCATATAGGAATAATATTTGTTAGCCAGTTCTTATCATATTATAATAGGCTATGTCCAAACTAGTGCAAGGCCCAGTCCCAATTCCCTTCAGCTCTGCACAGACATATAAGGATTAAAAGAGAATCTCATTCTCTTGGTTACAAAATGAAGATAAGTTTATCCTGAACCACAAACATTGCTCCATAGAGGCAGTTGATATTGCACAGACAGGGCTGAATTGTTCAGTGCCATGGCCAGCAACCCTACAATTGCTGATGGGTGTTGTCTGTAATCTAAGGGTTCCAAGGAATCTCCAAATATTTAATAAAAAATGTCTTAAGCAATCTAATTATAAACTGTAGGGTCCTCTATGATGAATACTAAATTATCCTTAGTTATATAACATATTGTTGTACAATTTCTTTAGTCATGTTGGACTCCTCATAATTCTGTTTAGGGCTTTCTGGGCAAAGAGAATGGAATAGTCTGCCTTTTCTTTTTCCAGATCATTTTACAGATGAGGAACTGAGGCAAAACAGGATTAAGTGACTTGTCCAGGGTCATAAAGCTATTAAGATGTGAGGCCACATTTGAACTCAGGAAGATGACTGTCCCTGTCTCAGGTCCGATTGCCCTCATACCCAGAGAATTCATTTCCTCTAGAGGGGAATTCTTTCCTTCATGAAACTGGAAATAAACTATAATTTCTTAACTGTCTTGATGCTGAGTTTATGAATTTTTAAACTAGAAATTAACATTTGCCTCTGAAATTACTTGATTTGGTGAATTGTCTATTTAGTCAAATTGAATCATTAGTGAGAGAAAGGAGAAGGAAGGAAGGAAGGAAGGAAGGAAGGAAGGAAGGAAGGAAGGAAGGAAGGAAGGAAGGAAACAAATAAAGAGGAACAAGGAAAATGTTTAATTTGTGTCCCTAAATAAATATTACTGAATAGCAGATCTTTTGGGTAGCTTGAGAGATCACTATTTTGTGGACAAAAAAAAAAAAATTGTCCCACAGTAGCAGAACTGGGATTCTAAATTAGGCCTCCTAAGAGTGGTTGGCACTCTTTTCACTCTATTATGCTGCCTCTAAATGAAAAAGCAACCAAAACTATTGAATTAGTTAGGACTTTAATGGGTCATGTCTAATTCCTATCTTAAGCATGAATTCCCTCAACAATATGTCAAGGGGCCATCTATACTTTGTATAAAGATTTCCAATGATAGAGAGCTCATTACGTCTAAAGTAACCCATTCTTCTTTTGAAAATTTTAACTGTCAGAAAGTTTCTATTTATATTGAGTCAAAATATATCATCTTGTAGATTCTTAATTCTTCCCTTTGTCACTAAGTAAAACACTACTGATGGCAATCCTTTAAATATTTGAATTAGCCAAAAACCCCTCAAAACTCTCCTGAATCGTCTCTTCTCCAAGCAAGCATTCAAAAGCACACAGAAAGTTAGTAAAAGTACCAGAACTTAAACCTATCTTTTAAAGCCTAATCCAAAACTTTTTCAAGGGGTATGGATTAAAATCTGTACATTATGTCTTCCTGGTGACTTAGCATCCTTGATTAGATTCACACTGGATATTATTTATTCTAGCATAATCCTACGTTAAATAATAGAATCAGAATGTTTTAGGGTTTTTTTTAAATGTACAATGTACAAGGCACAGAGTATCTTTGATTAACTGGTAACCTTAAAGTTGGACAGCCATTGGCCTTTCCTTAATAAGATGAGAAATAGGGGCAGCTAGGTGGCGCAGTGGATAGAGCACCAGCCCTGGAGTCAGGCGTACCTGAACTCAAATGTGACCTCAGATATTTAATAATTACATAGCTGTATGGCCTTGGGCAAGCCACTTAAACCCACTGCCTTCCAAAAAAAAAAAAAACTAAAAAAAATAATATGAGAAATAGAGTCAATATTTTCAGACTTTTTACCCCTTATTTTTTGCCTCTTGTCTAAGAGGCCATTTTATTGTTGAGTTCTAGTCATTCCATATTAGCTAAAATATATATTGATGAAGTGAATGAGTCTATATTAACTGGCTATTCTATAGTTAGAGGCTGTCACATAACACATCATAAGTATTAAATTCAAATAAAAAATTAAAATTCTGTTTTAATTTTCCCTGGAACAAAATCTTTCATTATTAATTGCTTCAGAGTTGTTAGTAATAAAATAAAAGATCATATCTGTGCTAGGATTCAAAGAATTTTAATTGTAATGACTTTTACAAGATGGTTTGAAGAAAAGGAGTTGTGGAAGATACAGTTGCTTTAGTTATGGGGAGATGGACATCCAACATGGAGATCCAACAGAAGATTTTTTTCTGTTTCAATGAGAGCATAGACTAAAACCCCAACCAAGTTTGCAGAAAACTACTGCACAGTATTAGGAAGGAAAGGCTAGGAAACTAGATGGAAAAAAAAAAAATAACAGAGTACCTGACCCATCACTGCACTATTTTTCCAAGATGGGTGAAATGATGGATGCATGACTTTTGGTATCATGGTCTCATGTTGTCCTTTGTTTCGGTTTGCAACAGACTTTCCTGAATCTGATTGGCTTACAAACTGATAAGGATCTTCCATAGCAGCATAAATGGAAGTGTCTGGTTCTGCCAGGAGTCGATATGTGTGTGTCACTGATGAGGCGATCACAAGGTCCACCTAGAGTCAATAGTAATGCCGTCAGATATGTTCCACTGCAGCCTCTTTCTCTCTCTTTGGCAAATTATCATAGGAGTTGCCTGCTTAAATTAATGTGCTACCTGAAGGTGGGCTTTGTTTGTAAAGAGATAATCAAAACACAATAATTAGATTGTGACTTATAGTAACTTGTGCTTATATATACGCTTATATATGTCTATATGTATATTTATATATGTACATATATATGTATATTGTGCCATCTAGCCACCTACATATGTTAACTTATTATATTAACCCACACAATTGAATTATAGGCCTTGATTGTTGTTCATTCTTTGTTCTTAAGAGGACCAGTGATGTCAGGAGAGTGTTGACTTCCAAGTAAATTAGATTTAAGTGATCAACCTCACTCTCTCTTCCAGAGTCATCAGAGTTTACTGATAAAACATAGATCAGGATGGTGAGATGACTGAAGATGCACTGGGATACCTTGGCCTTTAAAACCAAGGTCTTTTCCAGGTCTCACTTTGTCTGAGACGACAGACATTCAGTAAAAAAGGTTAGGTAAGAAGTATGGACTATTTTGCCTTCATAAAGAATCAATCTGAGACAAGAAAAAAGACCCTCAGAATTTCTATCCAAAATAGAAGGTTCTTCTTAAATTAGGGTAGACTTCTGTAAATAAAATAAGTGATACCTGAAAGGAATTGCATTAGTCATTTATATCTTTGCTCTAGTTAATAAGTTCTTGATAACAAAATCTTGCCAGTCATGTAAAAGTTGCTGGATGAGAAGGGAGAAATATATAATCCTATCTGGGAATTATGTAGTCTAAATTGGGATTTTGTCTTGGGTGTGAAACTTAATAGCAATCCCTGACCTAATAGAGAGAAACTGAGTATCAATTTCTTTTTTTTTTTTGATTTTGATTTTGTATGTTTATTTTTAAAGGTCAACACATATTTAGACAACTTAAATACATAGTTCCAACAGAAATAGTCTGGCAAAAGCAGCAACGGTATCTTACTGTGTTCTCACATTCAGACACTGGTTGGGATCATCCGAGTTCTTTAAAATTTAAAAAAAAATAGTTTATTGGTACACATCTTTCTTATCTGCAAGGTAATCTACAATCTCTTGTGGATACATTAACTTTTTGGCATCTGTGTCAGGAATTTCAAACCCAAATTCATCTTCCATGGTCATTATAATTTCTACTTGGTCCAAACTATCCAAGCCCAGATCTTTCATGAAATGGGAAGATACTGAAAGCTTTTCTGGGTCAATCTTATCATATAGTTTCAAGACACAGAGGACACGGTCCTAAATTCTCTCCAGTGTCAGAGGGGACATGCCACTATATCAGCGGCTCAACTGTAGGGATATTCCTGAAACCACCGCCGCCTGCCATCTCTGCCTCCCTGCCATCATTGCCACCCCTTAAACCCCGCCTCCACCGCAGCCCACTGGGCCAACCCCAGCGGCCGAAGTAAGGCGAGCTGGGGGCTCCGGGGGCAGGAGGGTGGCACAAGGCCGAGGGTAGGCGGCGGACACAGGCGGAGAGGACACGGGTAGCCATGGCTATACCAACCCTGAGCCTGAGTATCACTCTCAAAAGGAAGGAAGGTTACAAAGAACTGTATCAGAAAAATCCCAATATAATTCAGAGCCTTTAAAGTATAATGTCAACAATACAACAGTATGACTCTACATTTATCAGAACTAGAAAATCAGGAAGCTGCTTGAAGATCAAATCCTGTGATTTGGATGGCTATATGTCTCTTATTTTTAACTATTTCTAAGGTAATCTTAAAAATGCTATAAAGGCTTGAAAGTAGAAGGATATGAAGTATTATGCTATATCTAGAAGATAATTGAAGTCAGAAGGTCTTACCCTATCAGGCAAAGTAGAAAAATGAAAATCTAAGACTGATCTGGAGAAGAGTCCCTCATCTCATTAAGTAGCTGCAACTGCTGGGCCTGTAGAATGTTTACATTTCAAAGAGATGGTTGCTGAGCAATGACCTCCCAGGGATGAAATGACAGGACCACTTGCATTCAATTCAATTCAACAAATATTTATTAATCACTTACTGGCTGGATATTCAGAATTGAGTAAAACACTAAGGATCTGGATTCAAATTATAATTCACTATAAGCTGTGGGGACATGAACAATTTACTTCATCTCTCTTTCATCTGAGGTTTCTTCATTTGTAAAATAAGAAATACTGAGTGGAATATGTTTGAAACCCTCCTAGCTTTAAGGTTGTATAAGTATCTTTGCCCTCAAATTAGGGAGAATAAGATAACCAAATGGCTATGAAACACAGCATAATAGGTGCCAAAGAGAGTTCAAAACAAAATGCCATGGTTGTTCAGAAAAGAGAGATTATATGAATTTGGGAGGATCAAGAAAATCTTCATGGAGGAGGGAGAACTTTAATTTTGGAAGATGGGAAGATGATCAGTCAGATATAATGGCTTTTCATGTGGTCATATTAAAACCCCAAGTAATTTCAATAAATTCTTTCTCAAAACAAAAGCATCCAACTGACTCATTAACATTCAAAACACAAAAAAGGTAAAAATTATGTTTTGGCTCTTTTCTGCCTGTGAAAAAATTATTTTTCCATTAGAAAAAACAAACAAAACAAAATAAACAAAAATACTAAACACTTAATGTAACATGAAACTAGTTGTATATGCATATTCACCCTTCCATTGCCCTCTTTTGGTACATTGATGATAAGGGTCTCCAGGTCTTCATAAAATTTTTCTTAAACTTCATCAGTGTTCATCATGGCAGAAGCATAGGCACCAATGATGGTGGCATGGCATTTTCCTGGAAATGGTAATCTCATTGTCATAAGGCTGTCATTCAGATTATTAGGTCCCTTTTGGTAGGCATTCAAGAATGTTGACTAGATTAGTTTTGATAGCAAAACATACCTCAGCTTCATGGCGTTCCCTTTCACTGTGATCCCTCCAGAAAAATGTGTATCCAGCTCTGACTTCAGTAAGCTGGCCTTCATTTCCCAGCCTAGTTTCACTCAGGGCTGCTATGTGGATACCATACCTGCTGAGTTCTCTTGTGACAAGACCTGTTTGTCTTTCAGATCTATTGGATCTTGTGTTATCTAGGAATGTGCCCATGTATTGTTCATCCAAAAACTGACTGAAATTTTCCAGGTTATATGGCATGAAGAGGTTATCCTCCCCCAAGAATTCAAGGTTGCCTCCATCATCCATCTCTATAAAGGCAAACAGAATAGATTCTCCTGTGACAATCACAGGGGTATTTCTCTTGTATTCATTGCTGATAAGATTCTTGCCAGAGTCCTTCTCAATAGGCTGGTTCTTCACCAGGAAGTTGGTCATGTTCCTGAGAGCCAATGTGGCTTCAGAAAGGGTAGAGGAATATTGAATGTGTTTGCAGCCCGATAACTCCAGGAAAAATGCCAGGAACAGCACAGAGGTCTGTACACATTTAGAGATCTGACCAAGGACTTTGATACCATCAGTCATGAGGGTTTATGGAAAAATTATGCCCAGAGAATTTAATCAGTATTATACGTGAGTTCCATGACAACATGATAGCCCAGGGTTCTGGATAGTGGACAATGCTCTAGAGATTTCCCTTTTGCCAATGGAGTAAAACAAGGATGTGTCCTTGTTCCCATGCTTTTCAGCATGGTGTTTTCAGCCATGTTATCAAGTACCTTTACTGATCATGAGCATGGCCTCAAAGTCAGTTTGATGGGAAATTCTTTAACTTGAAAAGGCTACAAGCCTAGACCAAAGTGGAGGTAATGTTGGTGCATGATCTTCTGTTTGAAGATGATTGTGCCCTCAGTGCAGACTCTGAAGCTGAGATGCAACAAAATATGGATAGATTCTCTGCTGCTTGTGTTCATTTTGGTCCTACAATGAACATCAAGAAAACCCAAGTGCTCCATCAGTCAGCACCACACCATCCATATGTGGAACCATCAATTACAGCAAAAGGAGAAGTTCTGAGCACTGTGGACAAGTTCAATTACCTTGGCTGTGTCCTTGCCGGGGAGGTTCGCATTGATAATAAAGTCAGCAATAGCATTACCAAGCTAGCTCAGTATTTGGGTGGTTCTGAAATAAAGTGTGGGAGAGAAGAGATATTAGACTGACTACCAATCTGAAGGTCTACAGAGCTATTGTGCTGACCTCATTGCAGTAGATCTGTGAAACTTGGACAGTCTACCAGCACCAGGTCTGGAAACTGAATAGCTTCCATTTGAATTGTCTTAGGAAGATTGTGATCACCTGGCAGGAGAAAATACCATAAGATCCTTTCTCATGTTAAACTGCCTTGCATTCCAACATTACTACAGAAAGTGTAACTACGATGGACTGGTCATCTTGTTAGAATTCCAAATGTATGTTTTCCAAAATAATTATTATATGGAGAACTCACACAGGGCAAGCACTCACAAGAGGGTGAGAAGGATACCCTGAAAGCCTCATTGAAGAACTTTAGAATTTATTGCATAGCATGGGAGACTCTGGCACAGGACCACCTAGCATGGCATGCCCTCATTAATGACGGAGCTGCATTCTGTGAGGAAGGCAGAACTGAAACAGGAAACGTGACACATCTGTTTAGAGTACCCATCCTAGGTTTCACATGGACTATTTGTGACTGACCTGTGGTAGAGCATTCTGAGCTTGTACTGGTCTGAGCAGCCACAGTTGGAGATACTCTAATTTGTGTCAAACACAGTGATGTCATTTTGGTCTTCTTCGTTAATGAAGGCCAAGAACCACTCAGCAACCATTCCATTATTTATCAAATGACAAAAGAAATGAAGAACACATCAAATTAATAAAGAAGCAACACTATCCATTGTATTTAAGAGTTTTGAAGCTGTTTGGTAATATCTTTTATTTAGTAGATAGTCATCCTCTGCTCCTAATTCTCTTTCACCCACATTTCGATATCCAATCCTTTGCCAATTCTACCTTTGAAATATCTCTTCTAGACTTCCAGCCAAGATGGCGGAGAGAAGGCAGGCAGAGTTCTAAAGTCTCCTGATCTCTTCCCCATCTATCACATGAAACAAACCTCTTAAAGGAAATCCTACCCAGAAAACCCAGAAAGAAAAGCCAGGAGAAAAAACATGTACCTCAGGATTTCTCTCTGGCAGCAGCTTTGGCTGAATTCAGGCGGGTGAGTCTGGGCTCAGAGGGAGGATCAGCCCAGGATCAAGCAGATTAACAGCTGAATTGGAACCAGGAGTCTGAGAGCCCGAGAGCTGGACATGCTTGATCAGCAGTGGGCATAGATGGCAGGGGCTTGAGACAACTAGGGAGCAGAGGCGCTGGTGTTGGTGCTGTCCCCTGGGAGCTTGCAGACAGGACTAGAGGGAAGTTCTGGAGCAGGAAAGCTGTGGACACACCATCCCTGAGCGGCTCTGGTCTGAGGAACTCAGGAGTCCCATTACAACTCAGACTTCTTCCCTAACATACAAATGCAAACTAATTCTGCCTCAGGCCCAGGTGTATGAGGAGAAGAACCAGCCCAGATGAGGAATGACCTCATGCCAGAGCAAAGCCCACTGTTGGTTGAAGGTAAAAGAATTCAATAGCGCCAACTCCTCCCTTCCAACAAAGGGAGAAGGCCTCAATCAAAGTCACAGACACTACAGAGAAAGCAACCAGCACCTCCTACTTGCCAGCCAGAGAAACTTCACTCAGTGAGTAAAGCTTTTAGTAATCCCAAGTCCCTGTGAACCAGCCCCTCCCCAACTCAGGTCTTAGCAAGATGAAGAATGGTCAGAGGAAAGGTGGATCCATAGAAAAATTCTTGGAAGGGAAAGACCCCAACTCAGAGAGACCTCAAACCTCTGAGGAAAATACAATCTGGTCTTCAGCATAGAAAGACTTCCTTGAAGAAATAGGAAGGAGCTTAAAAAAAAAACATAGAAAGTACAATTGGATAAATACAAAAGGAGAATAAATCTCTCAGATCATGAATTGTACCAGTACAAAATGAGAACAATTCTGTCAGATCCTCAATTAGGCAAATGCAAAAAGAAAATAATTCTCTTAAAACTTCAATTGGTCAAATGGAAAGCTCTTTCAAAAGTAAAATTGACCAATTGGAAAAGGAGTTGCAAAAGGTTAAAACAGAATGGAGTCTACAGAAACTAATTACTCCATGAGACAGCAAGAGTAAGTTAAACAAAATCAAAATCATCTGCAAAGAGTGAGAGTTTTGTCTCTTCCTTCCCAATTCGAATTCCTTCAATTTCTTTTTCTTCTCTAATTGTTTTTGCTAACATTTCCAATGCAATATTGAATAGTAGTGGTGATAATGGGGAGCCTTGTTTCACCCCTGATATTGGGAATGCCTCTAGCCTCTCCCCATTGATTATAATGCTTATTGATTGTTTTGATAGATATTGCTAAATACTGGGGAATATGGATAAAGGGGGGAGAAAGGGGGAAAAATACAAACAGAGGGAAGATAGCACAGAGGGCAATAAAGAATTAGTAATCATAACCCTGAATGTGAATGGGATGAACCCTCCCATAAAACATAAGCAAATAGCAGAGTGGATTAAAAACCAGAATCCTACAATATGTTGCTTACACGAAACTCATCTGAAGCAGAGAGATACATATAGAGTAAAGGGAAAAGGTTGGAGCAAAATATATTTTGCTTCAGCTGAAGTAAAAAAAAGCAGGGGTAGCAATCCTTATCTCAGACAAAGCAGCAGCAAAAATAGATAGCGTTAAAAGAGTTAATGAAGGAAACTTCATCCTCCTAAAAGGTACCATAGACAATAAAGTCATTTCAATACTGAATATATATGCACCCAGGGGACAGCACCTAAATTATTAGAGGAGAAGCTGAAAGAACTACAGGAAGACATAGACAGCAAAACTCTGCTAGTGGAGACCTCAAACTCCCGCTATCAGATCTAGATAAATCGAATCATAAAATAAAGAAGAAAGAAGTTAAGGAGGTAAATAGATTGTTAGAAAAATTAGATATGGTAGAGTTATGGAGGAAACTGAATGGGGATAGAAAGGAATATACCTTTTTCTCTGCAGTACATGTAACTTATGCAAAAATTGACCATGTACTAGGATATAAAAACCTAATGATCAACTGCAGAAAGGCAGAAATAGTGAATACATCTTTCTCAGATCATAACATAATGCAATAAAAGTCATATGCAATACTGGGCCAAGGAGATATAGACCCAGAACAAATTGGAAACTGAATAACCTCATTTTAAAAAATGAGTGGACCAAAAAACAAATTATAGAAACAATTAACCATTTTGTCCTAGATAATGATAATAATGAACAACATACCAAAACCTATGGGATTCATTCAAAGTGACTCTCACGGGATATATTATAGCTCTAAATGTTACATGAATAAATTGGAGAAAGAGGAAATCAATGAACTAAATATGCAACTAAAAAAATTAGAGAAAGAACAAACCAGAAATCCCCAATTAAATACTAAATTGGAAATTCTAAAAATTAAAGGAGAAATCAATAAAATCGAGAGCAAAAAAACTATTGAATTAATAAATAAAGCCAAAAGTTGGTGAAAAAAAAACAAAATTGATAAACCTCTGGTCAATTTGATTAAAAAAAAAGAAGAAAACCAAATTGCTAGTATCATAAATGAAAAAGGTGAACTCACCACCAATGAGGAAGAAATTAAAGCAATAATTTGAAATTATTTTGCCCAACTCTATGCCAATAAATTCGATAATATAAGTGAAATGGGTGAATATTTATAAAAATATAAGTTTCCCAGATTAAATGTAGAAGAGAGCAAACACCTAAACAAGCCCATCTCAGAAAAAGAAATTCAATTACCCATTATTGAATTCCCTAAAGAAACAAATCTCCAGGGCCTGATGGATTCACAAGTGAATTCTACCAAACATTTAAGGAACAATTGGTTCCAATTCTATATAACTCTTTTGAAAAAATAGGGAAAGATGGAGGTCTGCCTAACTCTTTCTATGAAACCAATATGGTGTTGTCACCTAAACCAGAAAGACTTAAAACAGAGAAAGAAAATTATAGACCTATTTTCCTGATGAATATAGATGCAAAAATCCTAAATAAAATCTTAGCAAAATGATTACAACAAGTCATCACTAGGATAATACATTATGATCAAGTAGGACTTATTCCAGGAATGCAGGGTTGGTTCAATATTAGGAAAAGTGTTAGTATACTCAATTATATCAACAACAAACCTATCAGAAATCATATGATCATATCAATAGATGCTGAAAAAGCTTTTGACAAAATACACCATCCATTCCTCTGAAAAACACTAGAGAATGTAGGAATAAATGGACTGTTTCTTAAAATAATTAGCAGTATCTATCTGAAACCATCAACAAGCATTATATTCAATGGGGAGGGGCTAGAGGCATTCCCAATAAGTTCAGGGGTGAAACAAGGATGCCCATTATCACCACCACTATTCAATATTGTATTAGAAATGGTAGCATCAGCAATTAGAGTAGAAAAAGAAATTGAAGGAATTAGAATTGGGAAGGAAGAGACGAAACTGTCACTCTTTGCAGATGACATCCAAAAAACTACTGGAAATAATTAGCAACTTTAGCAAAGTTGCAGGTTATAAAATAAACTCTCATAAATCGTCAACTTTTCTATATATGTCTAGCAAGATACAGCAGGAAGAGCTAGAAAGAGAAATCCCATTCAAAGTAACCTCAGACAATATAAAATACTTGGGAGTCTATTTGCCAAGATAGACTCAGAATCTTTTTGAAAACAATTATAAAACACTTCTCACTTCTCACACAAATTAACTCAGATTTAAATAACTGGGCAAATATCAACTGCTCATGGATAAGTAGAGCTATTATAATAAAAATGACAATTCTAGCAAAAACTAAACTATCTGTTTAGTGCCCTACCAATCAAAATTCCAAAAAAATTACTTTAATGGGGTAGAAAAAATTTTAAGTATATTCATATGGAGAAATAAAAAGTCAAGAATTGCCAGGAGCTTAATGAAAAAAAAAGTGCAAAAGAAGGGGGGCTTAGGCCTACCTGATCTAAAATTATATTATAAAGCAACAGTCATCAAAACTCTTTGGTATTGGCTAAGAAATAGAGTGGTGGAACAGTGGAATACACTAGGTGTAAAAGCAAGAAATGATTATAGTAATCTGCTGTTAGATAAGCCTAAATAGTCCAGACATTGGGATAAAAACTCCCTCTTTGATAAAAACTGCTGGGATAATTGGAAGTTAGTATGGAAGAAACTTAGAAGAAAACCTAACACCCTTTACCAAAATCAGATCCAAATGGTTACCAGGACTTAGAAAAAAACAATACCCTAAGCAAATGAGAAGATCAAGGATAAGTTTACCTGTCAAATCTATGGAAAGATGAGCAGTTTATGACTAATGAATAGTTGGAGAACATCACCAAAAACCAATTAGATGATTTCGACTACAATAAATTAAAAAGTTTTTTGCACAGATAAAACCAATGTAACCAAGATCAAAAGAAATGTAGTAAACTGGGAAACAATCTTTGCAAATAATGATTCTGACAAAGGACTCATTTCTGAAATATACAGAGAACTGAGTCATATATTTAGACCAAAAAGCCATTCCCCAATTGACAAATGGTCAAAGGATATGCAAAGGCAATTTACAGATGAGTAGATGAAAGCAATTCATAGCCATAAGAAAAAAATTCTCTAAATCATTATTAGAGAAATGCAAATTAAAGCTTCTCTGAGGTACCACCTCACACCTCTCAGATTGGCCAATATGACCAGGAAGGATAATGATCATTGTTGGAAGGGTTGTGGGAAATCTGGGACACTATTACATCGTTGGTGGAGCTGTGAACTCATGTAACCCTTCTGGAGAGCTATCTGGAATTATGCCTAAAGGGCAACAAAAATGTGCATACCATTTGACCCAGCAATACCACTACTGGGTCTATATCCTGAAGAGATGATGAAAAAGAGCAAAAGCATTACTTGTACAAAAATATTTATAGCAGCCCTGTTTGTGGTGGCAAAGAATTGGAAATCAAGTAAATGTCCTTCAATTGGGGAATGGCTTAGCAAACTGTGGTACATGTATATCATGGAACACTATTGTTCTATTAGAAACCAGGAGGGGCGGGATTTCAGGGAAGCCTGGAGGGATTTGTATGGATTGATGCTGAGTGAGATGAGCAGAACCAGAAAAACACTGTACACCCTAACAGCAACATGGGAGTGATGTTCAACCTTGAAGGACTCTCTCATTCCATCAGTGCAACAATCAGGAGCAATTTTGGGCTGTCTGCAGAGGAGAGAGCTATCTGTGTTCACTTAAGGAGCTGTGGAGTTTGAACAAAGTTCAAGGGCTATTCCCTTTAATTTAGAAACAAACAGATATCTTTTTGTCTGATCTTGTTACCTCTTAGACTTCTCTTCTCTTTAAGGATATGACTTCTCTCTCATCACATCCAATTTGGATCAAGGTACAACATGGCAACAAAGTAAAGACTGACAAAGTGCTTCCCATGGGGGGCGTGGGGGGAGGGAAGCAAGATTGGGGGGAAAATTGTAAAACTCAAATAATATTTTTTAAAAAATAAATAAAAAAAGAAATATCTCTTCTATGAACCCCTTCTCTTCTTTGACATAGTGAACATCCTAAGCAGTCCCCCTTCCAATAAATGGCATTTTCCCTGACTATCCCTTATGTCTATAATTCTCTTCCTCTCCATCTCTGACTCCTATCTTCAAGTCTCAGCTAAAATCCCAAATTCTACAGAAAAGACTTTCTTAATCTCCCTTTTCTGGTTCTTCTTAAATTCCAATACCTACCCTCTCTCTGTTGATTATCTTAAAGTTATCCTGTATACATCTCATTTGTACATAGCTGTTTGCATATTATCTCTTCCATAAGATGTGAACTCCTTGAAGGCAGGGACTTTCTTTTGACATTTTTTATATCAGAGGCTAACAAATATCAGGTGCTTAATAAATGCTTTTTTTGACCGAATGACTACCTGAAAAAATGTTGCAGAAATCACTTTCTACTCACTATCATTTACAGGCTGTAAATATGAGCATAGTGGAACCAGTCCTAGACCTAGTAAGCAATTAAAGCAACCACTAATCAAAACACTGGTTTTGTCTTTTCTCTGGACTACATCTACTTGGTAAAGAAGGACCAGGATTGGATGAACCCAGACCATAAAGCACCAGATGTTGGTTTAATTACATTTTCCATAAAACTGTCACCCAATTTGTCCATCCATTTTTGTTGAATAATAAAGTTTTTTCCCCTAGTAATGTGTTGGGGGGGTAAAATAATTTTTCTGTACATTTGATTCTAAGTCTTCATCATTTAATCTATTCTTCTGACCAGTATCCTATTTTTAATTTAATACTAGAACTTTTTGATAATTGCTGCTTTCTTGTATAATTTGAGATGTCATTTCTATTCTACCTTTTTCATAAATTTTTCATTAATTCCCTTGAGATCTTTGACATTTGACATATGAATTTTACTACTATTTGCTCTACTTCTATAAAATATGAACTTTATTTGGGTTCATATTATGCTTATTAAATTGTGCAATATTTATTATAATATCCTAGTCAATCTATTTACACTGAATACCTCTTCAGTTGTTTAGCACTGGCTTCATTTTGTAAAAAAAATTTTAATGATATTTTTATAAGTCTTTTTGGTCTCTGTAAATTAATTTTCACATATTTAATTATATATTGTATCTTAATATAGAGCCTAACATATATCAGGTGCTTAATAAATGCTTTTTATTGACTAAATGACTGCCTGAAAAAATGTTGCAGCTTTATTTTTGTAGTTAGATTTTTTGATGATTCTCTTGGGTTTTCCATATAAACTGCCCTCTTATCTGAAGAGATATTTCCATTTTTTCTTTCCCAGTATTTATTCATATAATTTCTTTTTTCTTTTATTGACATAGTTGGAGGTAACATTTCTAGAGTTATGTACAATAATAATGGTGAGAGTGGATAACCTTTGGTCTTTTTTATATTTATATCAACATTTTATTTGTTTTCCAATTGTTTTCCAGTAGCAGTTTCTACCTGTCACCTTTGATCTTTTTGAGGAAATTTCTAATATTTTATCACGACAAACAACACTAGTCTTTGTGTTTAGATAACTGTTTTTATCTATGTTAAGAAAAATCCTTCCATTCTTATACTTTTTGGTATTTTTAATATCAATGAATATTTTATTGAGATTTTTCTTTATTGATATAATCAAATGACTGTTTTCATTATTTATTTATTTATTATTGTTGGAACATTCACTAATAAACTTACTATATTTATATTACTAGAATAAATCTATTTTGGTTAAAATAATTTATTTTTAATAGTTTTTTTTTAATCAATGATTATCTGTTATTTTTCTTTTACTTTGCCTTATCCACCCTGAATCAAGCTCAGGATCACACTTGTTTCATAGAAAGAGGAAAGTGATCCAAACAATCCAGCAACTGGATAAAACCCTCTCTCTTTGATAAAAACTGTTAGGAAAATTGGAAGTTAGTAGGCAGAAACTTGGATTAGACCAACACCTCACACCCTATACCAAAATAAGATCAAAACAGATACATGATCTAGACATACAAAACAATATTATAAGCAAGCTAGGAGATCAAGGAATAGTTTATCTGTCAGATCTATGGAAAGGAAAGCAGTTTATGACCAAAGAAGAGATGGAGAACACCATTAAAAATAAACTGGACAATTTTAATTACATTAAATTAAAAAGCTTTTGCACAGACAAAACCGCCATAACCAAGATCAAAAGAAATATAGTAAATTGAGGAAGAATTTTTATGGCTAATATTTCTGACAAAGGACTCATTTCTAAAATATACAGAGAACTGAATCAAATTAAACAAAAATAAAGACAAGCCATTCCCCAACTGACAAATGGTCAAAGGATATGCAAAGGCAATTTACAGATGAAGAGATCAAAGCAATCCATAGACATATGAAAAAATGCTCTAAATCATTACTTATTAGAGAAATGCAAATTAAAGCTTCTCTGAGGTACTACCTCACACCTCTCAGACTGGCCAATATGACCAGAAAGGATAGTGATCATTGTTGGAAGGACTGTGGGAAATCTGGGACACTATTACATTGTTGGTGGAGCTGTGAACTCATGCAACATTTCTGGAGAGAAATTTGGAACTATGCCCAAAGGGCAACAAAAATGTGCATACCCTTTGACCCAGCAATACCACTACTGGGTCTATACCGTGAAGAGATGATGAAAAAGGGCAAAAACATCACTTGTACAAAAATGTTCATAGCAGCCCTGTTCATGGTGGCAAAGAATTGAAATCAAGTATATGTCCTTCAATTGGGGAATGGCTTAGCAACCTGTGGTATGTGTATGTCATGAGACACTATTGCTCTATTAGAAACCAAGAGGGATGGGAATTCAGGGAAGCCTGGAGGAATTTGCATGAACTGATGCTGAGTGAGATAAGCAGAACCAGAAAAACACTATACACTCCAATAGCAACATGGGAGTGATGATCAACCTTGATGGACTCTCACTCGCTCATTCCATCAGTGAAGCAATCAAGGTCAATTTGGGGCTCTCTGCAATGTAGAATACCATCTGTATCCAGAGAAAGAATTGTGGAGTTTGAACAAAGACTAAGGACTATTACCTTCAGTTTAGAAAAAAAGGAAACTGATTTCTTATTTTCTGATCTTGCTATCTCTTATACTTTGTTTCTTCCTTCTCGCATCACACTCAGTTTGGATCATGAACACAATGTAAAGACTGACAAATTGCCTTCTATGGGGGATGGGGGAGGGAAGTAAGATGGGGGAAAATTGTTAAACTCAAAATAAAATCTTTAAAAAATAGATATATGTATATACATGTGTATTTATATGTAATATATTATTATATACTATTACACTTATATTAAAGTTTGCAAAGAAAAAATTTAGCTTTCCATAAGTTTTAATTTTCTTTATTTCCTCTTCATTTATTGTGATTTTCCCCTGCTCCATTTCAGTTTTGTTCATTTCATTTCAAGGCTTCCCTCACTATTTTGATAAAATTGAATGATGGTTTGTCAGTTCTTATTTTTAAAAGTTTTTTTATATTTGTGGGTGAACTATCAGGCAAAGAACTTAGAGCTAAAGTGCATGTACAAGCCAAGATTAGCAATTCTAAAACCTGACTCTTGATCCTATTTACTTGTGACAAGCCTTGAGTTGTGTCTCTTCCCAGATTTCTGTCTATAATTTAGGAGTTAAATCTTTCTTCTTATAATTCACAATTCATTTAATTCATTTCTGCCTCCACCCCACCCCCATCAAATTTCCCCTCTTTGGAGTGATCAAAAGAATTATTCATTCAATTAGAGATTAAAGGACATTTTTCATAAGAGAGATTGAAATTAAAATTTACAATGTTAAAAATTATAGTGGGGGGCAACTAGGTGGCACAATGGATAGAGCATGGTCCCTGGAGTCAGGGGGATCTGAATTCAAATCCAGCATCAGACACTTAATCCCTATGCCTTGCAAAAAAAAGTTACAGTGAGACCACTGCTTTCAGGCTCTGAAATCTCTGCTCCTCCAACACTTTTTTTACATTTTGACTTTCCTGCAGGCTATTAAACAGAAGTTTTTAACCTGGGGTCATTAATTTGGTTTTTTAAAATATTTTGATGACTCTATTTAAATATAATTGTTTTCCTTTACAATATTGTGTATTTTCTTTTATGCATTTAAAAATATTGTTCTACTCTATGTCCCAAAGACAGAACTGATGGTGTCTGACTACAGATTGAAAGATCCTTTCTTTTAACTTCATTTTTCTTGAAGTTTCTATTTTTTGGGGGAAAGGGGGCTATGCTTCCTTTTACAACATGAGTATTGAGATAATTTTTTCATTACTACACGTTTGTAACCTATATCAAATAACTTGCTTTCTCAATGAGGGCTTGAGTGGAAGGGAGGAAGAGAAGTCAGAACTCAAGATTTGAAAAGTGAATTTTGAAAGTTGCTTTTGCATGTGACTGAGGAAAAAGTAAAGAAAAGAATATACAAAGAAAAAAATGTTATTCTGAGATGTTTCTACTGGCTTCACCAGTCTGGGTCCATGACAAAACAAAAGATAAGACCCCCCTTTCTCAGAGATAAGTTGATCCCAAAGTTATAATGATAGAGGAGTTTAAGCATTTTCAGTCTCAAAGAAAAGGAGAGGGCGTGAACTTTCTTAGTTTCCACAATTAGCTGCTTAAAGAAAGACTGTTTCTTGGACATGTAAACACCCTCCATGGAAAATCCCTGCTTGAGTCCTTGTTAATTATCTTCTTTGCCCTCTATTTCTCCTGGTATTGCTATTCTTCTAGTCTTTGCATTTTGGAGAGAGGGAAAGAGAGAGACAGAGACAGACAGAGAGACAGAGTCAGACAGAGAGACAGAAAGGGACAAAGAGTAGTAAAAAAAGAGACAGATAGAGACCAAGAGAGACAGAGAGAAACAAAGACAAAGAGAAAACAGAGACAGACAGAGACAGAGAGACACAGAAAGAGAGAGACAAAGATAGAGACAGAGAGAAGAGAGAGACAGAGATAGAGAAAGAGAGACAGAGAAAGAGAGACAGAGAAACAGGGAGAGAGAGAGAGAGAGAGAGAGAGAGAGAGAGAGAGAGAGAGAGAGAGAGAGAGAGAGAGAGAGAGAGAGAGAGACGGGAGGGAGGGAGGGAGGGAGGGAGAAAAAAGAAGGGAGAGAGTGAGAGAGGCAGGGAGAGATTATTTTAAAAAGTACCTCCAAGTTCTGTGACACTGTAACTTCCTTCACATCAATCCTGAGCCATTCTACTCCCACTTCTCCCAATTCTTTGGCATCTCAAAGTTTAGGAAATGCAGAGAAAAAACAAGTAGCAACTGCAATGTGGGAGGATGATTCAGCAAGTGCTGTTAAGTGTTCATCAGTTTTTGTTTTCAATTGTGTTCCTATCACCTTTAATTTTCAAATTTTTCTGTTTTTGTGTTTGCCTTGGGAAAATGCTTTTGATTTGTTAAACCGCAAATTCTTTCACTTTTAAAAATATAAACACTGAAAGATAAAAACCTGTCTCTGAGAATACCTCTAGTGGCAACCCATTGATTTTGGTATGTCAAACTGCTACTGTCATTATGATTTGTTTTTAAATCATTCATTATTTAATTATCTTTATTTCAATTTCACTTAAGTATACCATACTTTGCCACAGATGTTCCTTTCAACTCTTCCCTTATATCAAACCAGTTTCCCTCCAACAATATTCTGTTGTCATTCTTAAACTTAATTTGTCTATCTGTTGGATTTGTTCAGTTCTGAGAAAAGAAAGTCATATTTTTATAACTGTAAGGTGGGGAAGATGTGGAAAGATAGCAATTTAATAGTCTTAATGATTCATAAGATACTAAACACAATAATGCTAATGAATTGTTAGGCTGAATTTAGAGATATATAATATACAGGACTAAGTACCTGTTAGTGCTGATGCATTCTACCCTGATTGGATCACAGGTGAAGGACTGTGTTACCCTTTAGGAAGAATGTTATAAACTAGAGTATATCCAATTGAAGGCAAAGGAAATCATGGCTTGTGAAGACTAGTTAAAAGAACAGTGGATATTTAAATAATTAAAAGAAGACTTGGGACAATCTGTGAAAATAGTTTGGAGACACCCCATTTTCCAGAGCTAAAGTCCAACAAGCAGGCTGTGCCCTAAGTTTGGCCTAACAATAATCCTTTGCACTCTGGATGATATCACCCTCTGGCAAAGTGTATAGCTTAAACCAGCACCAGGTGTTCACTGAGGGATTAAGTGTCCCCTATTTCCTAGCATCATCCATCACATCTTCTGGCACCTGTACCAAATGAACTTAACTACAACTTACGACAATGTTCCCAGGAGACCTACAATGCAAACGATGAGAACTGTCTTTCATGTATATAAGTGGCCTTAACCTATAGGTTAAGCATTAGGCCCTCCTTCACGGGATGGGGGAGCTTCCACCTATGAGCATAATTTTCTTCATCCTGAAATTAATTAAACTTCTGACTCTTCTGTCTCTAGCCTGCTTTGTGTCACTTCCATTGCCCATAGGTTAGAAGCTGGTTTCATCCAGTTGACAAAAGCAAGGAAATAGACTCAAAACAGTCACATAGATATTATTTGATCTGGGGATGTTTAGTCAACAGAAGAGAAGATTTGGTATGCTGTGTGCATGTGTATGCATGAGTATAGCTATCTTCTGTGAAAAGCAAGAAGCAAAAATTTAAAGTTTTTTTGTAAAAAAAAGGCAAATTTCAATTTAATGAATATAAAAACTTTTTTTAATAATTAGAGCTATCTAAATATATTGTCATGGGCTGCCTTGAAAATACATCTTTGTGGGCAGCTAGGTGGCGCAGTGGATAAGCACGTGCCCTGGAGTCAGGAGTACCTGGGTTCAAATCCGGCCTCAGACACTTAATCATTACCTAGCTGTGTGGCCTTGGGCAAGCCACTTAACCCCATTTGCCTTAAAAGAAAAAAGAAAAAAGAAAATACATCTTTGATTTGAAGTTTTTAAGCAAAGATTGAATGAGTCAGTCAACAAACATAAATTAAGTGTTTACTGTGTGTGAGACATTGTGCTAAGAGTTGGAATGAGCACTTGTAGGATATATTGTAGAAGAAATTCTTGTTCATATGGACAGATTATCTCTGAAGTCCTTACCTAATCTGAAATTCCGTGATTCTTTTCTATTCTTAACTCATGTCATTTAGATTATGGATATAGTTATAGATTTTAAAATTAATAGTTATAATGAATAAAGAACTTGTAATCAGAAAGACTGTATTCAAATCTTGCCTTAGAATGTTAACTAGCTGAGCAACCCTGAAGGTCACCTAATCTGTCAGTCTCAGTTTCTTCTCAGTTCCTTTGTGTGTAAAATGAGGTTAATAAAACCTAGCTTGTTGTGTTATTGTGATGTTTAAATGAAATGAATGATATATAGAAAACCACTTTAAAAACCTTTATAATTATAAATTTAATATGTATAATATATAAATTTTTAGTTATTATTGTTATTTTAGGTGCCCTTAAAAATGAAATTATTTCCTAGTTTAACTCTGTTAATATTCTATATTTTGGCCTCTACAATTTATTCCACTCTCTATTTCAATCCATATATATCCTTTTGCTTTAGGTTTGCTTCTTTTACACAACTTCTTATTGAATTATTTTTTAAAAATCCATTCTTAAACTGTTCAATTTGCATGACAAGTACAATTGTTGCTGATTTTTTAAGATATAGAAATTGAAGACAGAAGATTTCAGGCCACTGAAAAAGGCGAAGGAATTTGCAACTACTATCTGGGATGTTGAAACTGTTCAGGATTCTATTATGGCAAAATACTGCTACAAAGTACAATGGTCAAAATTAGTAAGAAAAGCAGGAAGCACACTGGTCTCTGTGTGTGTGTGTGTGTGTGTGTGTGTGTGTGTGTGTGTGTGTGTGTGTGTGTGTGTGTGTGTGTGTGTGTGTGTGTGTGTGTGTGTGTGTGTGATAGAGACAAAGAGACACAGAGAGAGAGAAAAGACAGAGAGATGGACAGACAGAGAGAGAGAGAAGGTTAGGCAGCCATGGGACTTGGTTTAACCAGGCCACATGGTGAAGTCCACTGTGCTTCCTAATAAATATCCTTTTGTTAGGTTGGACAGAGAGTGGGGTTTGGGGGTCTCACACCTTGAGCCAGGTATCTTCCAGTGGCAAACCATGTCCTGGTTCCCAGGTATGTGACCTCTAAGTTCAACATGTCATTTCCTGTCATACCAGTATCTAGGCCGAGGTTAAAGTGAAGGGGAAAATGGGGGGCAAGATATAAACAACAGCATCAAAGGGAGACAGGATACAATCAACAATCAAGGTCACTTTACATCTCAGGAACAAACAGCCCTCCATAATCAACAAGATTTTAACAGCATTAAAACTATATTCATAATTCTCTATATCATTTCTCTGCATCACAATCATTTATATATATATATTTTAAAGATTATCATTGTTAAATTTGTTTTCCTCACTGTTTTCAACCATATATTCCTAGAATATAATGACCATCCAAATTTATTAGATCCCAGATTCATCTGAGTTTTAACTTTTACTGAGTACATAACTTTGCCTTTACACACAAACACATTCTACTGCCTCCTCCTTTCATGTCTGAAACATGGTTCTTTGATTTTACTGAAATGAGATTTTCTAAGTTTCCCTTTCCCTCTCTTCTTTCAAATAATTGTGCAATTTGAGGAACTTCTCAAACTCCTTCCTCACCAATAGTTTGAATTTTATCTGCAGTACTTATAATCAAGATACAGCATCCTTTTTCTTCCTTTTCTGATTTTCAACCAAATCCAGGGTCATCTGTTGTTTTTCGAATCTGTAAAAGTACTGCAAATTAATTTCTCATTAATCAACCACTAAGCCTTGATTAAGTACCTGCTAGATGCTAGGAATAGAAATACAAAAAATTTAACAACACTCTCAAACAGGTAAGATTCAAATGTGGGACACATTCAAATGAGGCAAACAACAGACAAAACAAATACAAAAACAATAAATAAAAGTAGTTAAATATAAGATAGTTGGGAAGACAAGGTACTAGCATTGATTTCTGTTTCAATTGATAATACTTTATAAGCCATAGTTTAAGAAAGAGTGAATACACTGAAATGGTTATGGTCAAATCAAACAGAGAAGTTTTGAATAATGTGATAAGTTCACTTACCTTAGCAGTATACTTTCCAGGAATATACACATCAATAATGAAGTTGACATATACATTGCTCAGTATTTGGGAGGTCTGAAAAGTATGAGAGAGGAAGTATTAGACTGACTAGCAAATTGAAGTTCTATAAAATCAGTAAGCTGGTCTTATTGTTATATGCCTGCAAAACCTAGACAGTGTACCAGCACCATGTTAGGAAACTGAATTACTTCCATTTGAATTGCCTTAGAAAGATTCTGAAGATCATCTGTCATTGATAGGGTACCAGACACTGAGGTTCTTTCTCAAACTAAACTGCTGAACTTTCAAACTCTACTGCAGAGAAGGACAATTGGCCACATTGTTCAAATCTCAAATGTATGTTTGCCCAAAAGACTATCTTATGGAGAACTCACGCAGAGAAAGTGCTCTCATGGTGGTCAGAAGAAGTGATACAAGGACAGTCTCTGAAGAACTTTTGAATTGATTGCATGACATTGGAGATAGAGACACAGGACCATAAAGGACCACTCAACATGGCATGCCTCTTCAGAGAAGTAATTGAAGTAGCTCAAAAGAAAATGGAGATGTGCAAATTTAGGAAATGTACCCTAAGGTGACCCATAGAGTATTTTTGCCTGACTGTGATAGAGCACTTGAAGCTATATGGGTCTGATCAGTACTAGCTGGACACACTGATGCTATTTTGGTTCTCTGGGAAATGAACCAACCAACCAACCAACAACCAAAGGCACAAAGATGGGAAATGGGATGTTAAATGTAAGGATCATCTAGGGGGCCATTTTGACTTCATTGCAGAGTATGATAAGGGGAGAAATGTATAAACTATAGGTTGAGGCAAGGTTGTGAAAGTCTATAAAAGCTAGATAGAGAAGTTTGTGTTACATTCTTTGGGTAATAAAGAGCCATTCCAGTTGAGGAAAGTGCTTTGACCTGGGTCTGCATTACTATTGTGACTTGATTTGAACTCAGGGTCAGTGCTCTATCCAATGTAACACCCAACTGCCCCTTAATACCTTATTAGCAATAATTTAGAGATTCACTTCAATTATTGTATATATATGAAAACACATAAAAGACAGAGTGAGGCAGAAAGATAATTTTGTCCAGAGATAAGCATTATCCAATATCATATTTGGGAATGCATTTTTTAAAGTAACTTCCACAAAAAACCATCTATAATAGAACTCAAAATTAAAAGGTTCATAAACTTCCCACTATTTTATATGGATGGAGATCATAGAATTCTGCTTGGATCTGGAAAGTTTTAAAGATCTTTTCCAACACCCTGGGTTTACAGATGAGGGAAACAAGTCTGGTGCCTTGTCCAAGGATACTGTGAACCCTAAAAACTGTGAATTTTAAAAATATATAGGGTTAAAATAACAGAACAAGACAGTTAGACATGAAATTTTAATCCCTGAGATTTACCATTAACTTAAAGGCGGAGGCCATCTGTCTAAGATGATCACGCAGAATTGAGAAAAACACAGGCATATGGATCCAAAAACAAAGCAAAAAGGAAGTCATTAACTTCCCCCAACCCAGACAAAGAAGCTTGGGCATTCTTATTCTCCAATTGCTCCTCAAATACTTATACAATATTATCTGGTTGTTATTTCTTCCTAGGTTTCAAGCATCCTGATGTTATAAATTAACATAGGGCGACACAGTCAATGATTTCCTACCTACTGGCAAAGGTGACTGTAAAGTGAAGGCTGACAGTAGAGCAGTAGTGCTAAAGAAATCATCCTTTTTATTTCCCTAACCACGAATATAGTTGTGAAAAACATTATTACACTTTGACCATACACAGGTGGGAAGCAGAAGATGGACATTCCAATTCAGACCCTCTATCTCCAAATCTACCACCATTACGAGGTGCTAGGAAGAGCTCCATTTGGAGTCCAGAAGAGCTGGGGATGAATCCCCTCCCATACACTCATTAGGAGGGTTGTCCCCAAGCCGGATGACTATTTCGTCCCTCAGTTTCCTTATTTGTCAAATTTTTCACCTTCGATGTAAATTATCTTTAGATAATCACAAGTTCCTTCCCTAAGTGGAATTCTTGAAGTGTGCGTGTGTTCCTTCTATGGCCCTGGTTGATTTTGATTTTTTTTTGACAGGAAAAACCCAGCGAGGGGCCTTCCCATGTGGGAAGCTGAAGAGGCCTGGTGTATGCACCACGCTCCCGCAGAGGCGAACACGTTTCCTCCGAACCAGAGGCCAAGTCCACGGGCTTTTCCTGCCGAGGCTGCTCTGAAAGCCAGATCGGAGGGAGGAGGCGGAGGAGGCCAAGGTGAATGCCCCGGAGGCGCTGCCAGGCGCTCCGCAGCGGGCACTCTGGGCCCTGGTTTAGCGCTGCCTTGTGCCTCCCTGCCCCACCTGGGCCCGAGGACGCCTCGTGGTCATCTTTAGTCGGCGCTGCCCTGCAGACCTCCCCGGGCCTGGGGAGATGCCAAGCCTGCCTGGTGCAGAAAGCCCCGAGTGGTGGAGCCCGAAACCCCCGGGCCTGGCCGGGGAGGGGGTGCTTTAATGCCCTGCTGCAGATGAGAGTAGTTCGGGGAAGGAAGAGCCTCTGGGACCCTCCACCTTTTCTGCCACTTAAGAACTGATGCAACGTAAGTAGCAGAACTATTCTTGGAGCCCTAAATAGGTCGTCGAAAGCCTAGTTCTCCCCAAACTGTCCTTTTGGGGTTTAGTGATACAGAGACACATGGAAACCCGACAGTCTCCGCGGTAGCCAGTGAGGTGAAGAAATTCCAGTTCATTGGAGTGAACACTTGGTGGGGGAAGCAGGGCTCAGATCCTTGAGAGATACTTCAAGTAGACGAGAGCGCAAATTCATTTTCTCCTTCCTTTTTCATACATAATGGGCACCTAATAAAAGCTTGTTGGATTAAATTAAAGTAATTGAAAGGTTGTTAAGCTTAATGGAAAAGGCTAATTCTGTTTGGCCCTAAAAAGAAGACGCAGGAGCAATGGACAGAAGCAGGAAGCTTAAGGCAGTGCATAAATTAAAGAGTTTTCTGATGAAGGGACACTGTTGATTTCATGACAGAAAATTATTAATATCAACTATAATGTGAACTGCAGCTCCCCTTTTGATTCCACTAATGACAAAATTTTAGTAAGGTCTTTCTATTCCTCTTACCCTATTAAGATATCTACTCATGATTAGGCTGAGCTATCCCTTAGAGCAGAGATTTTATCTTATAAAGGAACCTAGCTTCAGATTGATCTCACCTTCTGATGTCCTTGCCCCCTTCCAGTAAAATTCATTGCATGAAGGGCAAAACAACCTTACCCCAGATAGCTTAGTGCCACTAGAGTTTCATGATACTTTCTCCACCTTTTTTTCTAAAAGTATAGAGAACTTGTCAGGGTTCTTTTAGATGGGAAATCCATGGTGCTCTGCATTTATGGAACATCCCCGAAGGTGGCAATTTCACTACCCTGTTATCCCAATTAAAGATTTATTCCTTAACTCATGGTTATGATTTATTAAGAGTTGACTTATCCATAAATAAAATGGGAAAGAGCATATATAATATATAAATATATATAATATATGTAAATATAAAATAGCATACTATGCTTGTTACCATTTATGTTCTATTTCTCTGAATATGGATAGTAACTTGCTTCCAAGGTTCAAGTTTTTCCATATTTTTCTAACTCCTCCAGTTCATTATTTCCTATAACATGGAATGATTTGAATCTTATAATTTATATTTATGGCAAATTGTCATATTGATTATTTTGGATGATATACATTGCAGTTTCACTATTTTCTATTTGGATTAAATTTACTTGAGTTTAACTTTGTCTGAGGTCATGATTTACTACCCCCCCCCTTTTTTAAAGAATGAATCTCCTTTGTTTTAAAATTAGGAAAGTAAGAGATCATTCTTAAATTTGGAGAAGGCTGATTCAGTTGAAGGATGAGAGAAGATTGCAGAAAATCAAGAAGAGACTGAGAAGTCATGTTGTGAAGCAGCTTAGAAGAGATTCTTCTTCAATTCTCTCCAATTCTTTGTGACCTCTTGGAACATATCGTTCATGGAGTTTTCTTGGCAAAGGTAATAAAAGTGTTTTGTCATTTCCTTCTCTTAGTGGATAAGGGAAACAGAACTCTAGTGATTTGACCAGGGTCACAAAATTACTACACCAGATGGGGTTTTAACTCATGTCTTCCTTACACCAGGTCTAGTCATTTGCCATTTGACTGATCTAGCTTCCCCCACCTAGACTAGATCTTTCTCAGTCTGAGAAAAAAAAAGGATAAACTGTGTATAATATCAGCCAAAGTGGCTCACATAATCTGGAATTCAATGGTTGGTGGGGGGGTTGGACAAAGTAATTATTTTTCATGGATGAGGGAGACTTGGACATATTTAGAAGCACCAGGGAATGAACCAGTAGAAAGAGACTAAAATTAAAGAGAGAGGAATTCTGACCAAGGTAGTAGAGAGAAACCAGGAACTTTGTTAAACTATCCTGGACATCCCCCATTAATCAAGCCTCTTAACAGATTTTGGAATGACAGAACCCACAAAAGAATGGAGTGGAATATTTTCTAGCAAGGTCTTATGTGTCCAGGGCAGAAAAAGACTCAGAAGAGCAAGAGGGTGAGGCGGAGATCCTCAGTTATGGGGAAGATCTCCAGCAGAGTCTTTTGCAGTGTGGGCTGCACAGAAGTCAGAATGAAAAAGATTCAAAATTCTGGCAAACTGCTAGCATGGGTGCCCAGGACCACTATTCAGCTGGTGCCAGGTCTGCATAGCTGGAGTCAGATGATGAACCCATGGTGTTTCCAGCAGGATGAACCTGGAATTCCCTAGAGCAGACAGCCCAGAGACAGTCCAGGGGTTGCCATCTTTTCCAATGGCCCAGGGAATGAGCAACTGAATTTCCCAGCCCTGAAAGTGCACAGAGAGAGCCTCTAGCATTTCTAGCCCAGTCCACAGAGTAATTCCATGAGTTCCTAACAATCAATAGCCCCAGGTCAGTAGGCAAACTTCTAGGGCTGTCAGTGCCAACAGACTTCAAGCAAGAAAAAACTTGAACAGAAACTCTGCAATTGTTTGATGAAGGAGAAAATCCTACAAGCAGCTAGAAAGAAATAATCCAAATACTGAGAAGCCACGGCAAGGATTACAAAGGACCTGCCTTTATCATCATGAAAATCTACTATTTTATTTTTACTGGAAGAGAATAAAAGTTCTCTCAAGAATAAAGAAAAAATCAGGTCCATTTCTATCCTAAAGATTATATTCTAATAGGATTGAACAAAATAATTTAAATCAATGGCTTGAGAACACCAGTACTCATTTCTATAGAAATCTCCCACAACATTTTGAGACTGTTAATGCACCTATCATTATTCCTGGATAACCCAAGTAAGTTCATAAAGAAGTAATTTTTTGCCAGCCCCATGAACTGCAGTTCTAAACTAAGGAGGGAAAAAGCAATCAGTTCACTTACAAATTCAGAAGTGTTTTTTTATTTCTCTAAATTAGGAGTTCTTTATTTGTGGCTCAGAGACCCTGAAGGGATTCATGGATGGGTTTCATTGGACCCAAGGATTTTGAATGAAGAAAAATTTTAAACTTTTATTTTTTCTAACTTTTAGCTTCCTTTCTAGTCATGCTTATTTTCTTTTAGACATTGGTAAACCAAAAGCAAAGAAGGGGCCAATAGACTCCTCCAAACTACCAAAGGATTCAGGGACACAAAGAAGATTAAGCACTCTTGTTGCTGATCTAAGATATAACTGGTTAGAGATGGTCCTATGGAAGACT
The DNA here is from genome assembly GCF_037893015.1 of Macrotis lagotis. Taxonomy (NCBI): domain Eukaryota; kingdom Metazoa; phylum Chordata; class Mammalia; order Peramelemorphia; family Peramelidae; genus Macrotis; species Macrotis lagotis. The sequence goes on from NC_133663.1 coordinate 220,304,873, forward strand.
GCATCCTACTATTTTTGACTCCTACTACTCCAAAAGAATACAAAAGCAAGGCAAGAATGCTGTCTGATTATCAGATATTAATATCTGAGATACAGTTTTGCATGTTGGAAAAAGGAAGGAAGATATGGATTCAGATCTTGCCTTTGATACATGCTAGCTCTGACACTGGCAAAGTTGTTTAACTTTTGAGGACTTTCTTTTTGTTCAATTATTTCAGTTCTATCTGATTTTGTGATCCCATTTGGGCAAAAATACTGAAACTGTTGAGTGACTATTTATATATATATATTTATCATCTCAAAGTTGTGGTTATTTGCTTTGAAGTAAAAGCACCTAAGCAACATGGGAAAGAAAATAATGATAATAATAATTTGTGACTTTTTGGTGACAGTCTCTGGCTAATTGTTATGTGAGAATTCTTAAAATAATCTCCTAGACAAAAGAGGTGTTTATTTATTGTAATATAGCAGGCTAACCAAGAGACTTCTAATACACCATCTTTGTCCAGAAATAAAACAGATATGATTTCAGATAAAGGGATGTGTCTGCAGATTAGAAGTTAGTGCCACCAGGAGGATAGACCTTCTTGTTGAATTATGAAACATATTTGTGAAGAAGTTTTTTTTGTTTGTTTGTTTGTCAAGGAATACTCCAGATGCTAGGGGAATTTGACAGCTTTTTGAGTGTTTAGAAAGTTACTCCATTTAATGTAATCTGATGACAGGGACAGTCAGAGTAGATATAGGTGATATAGGTGTAGGGAAGGGACTGATTGATTTTGACACCCCCCCCTCAGATTAGAATTAGCATTTAGTCCTTAGATTCACGTGGCGATCTGATTAGATGGAATTAATAATTTAGATCATGGGACATTTAATTGGATTTTGTTTTGTGTCTGACCTCAGGTATGATTACTCAAGGAAGTGCTGTTGAGTCAATACTCTCTTGAAGTCTGGAAGCCTGAAGGATGTTTGAACCCTAGACAGGTGTATTGGGTGGGGGGAACCAAAGAAGAGACTTTTGAGTGCAACCTGAGGATGGATCCTTTTGACTTGACTTCCCCAAATGTGACATTGAAATAATTTCTCACCAAATAAATCGAAAATTTTACTTAAGGCATTTGACTATTGACATGAACTCTGCCTGGAAACTGACACTCGGAATTAAATCTATAAAGGAATTTTCCTTTGATGTCCTAGATCTTTATAGTAAATTGCTAAAAGTCAATCTGATATAGAAATTTTAGGTCAAGTGGACTTTAATAGGATAGATAGGCCAGGATATGGTTTTAACCTCTGCTGTTAGCTATATATTTGGAGAAGAATTAAGTTTCTTTGATTGTGTTTTGTTTTGTGCTAGGAAAGAAAATTTAGGTAAGAAGAATAAAGGTTTATATAATCTCAAGATATACTTCTCTGCAGTAGCAGTTTCAAGTTCTTCTTTGAGAAGGGAATGTAAGTCAGTTCAATATATCAGGAGAAGAATCACCTATAGTTTAGTTAAGAAACATTTTGAGAATAAAGTAGAATTTATTTTGCTTAAGGATACTTGAATTATTATCTTAATGAAGAGCAAGAAATTAAGGCTATTTGTATGTCCCTTGCTGTACATTCTTTGTACAAAGATGGTCATCTAATGTAAATGCTATAAGCTCAAGTTAACCTGATAATTTTCAACATATTCATGTCGAAGTGAACAATTATGGAAGGTGTATTTTTGTTAAAGTAAAGTATGTATATCAATGTGAAAGTGAGTAAGGCAAAATGTGGATTTTAATAGCTTTAGAATTTTATGATATGATGATGAAAATATGAATCTGTCTGATAAAATGTTGTGTGAAGAAGTTCCTTTACATTTTCAACCAAAACAGCTGAGAGAAGATAGGCAAATTTCTAAAATCTCCTGATCTTTTCTCATACATATGAAAGGAGAAAGATCAGGAGAAAGATCTACCTCAGGATTTGTCTTCCACAATCTAGGCACAGAGGGCAGATTGGCTGGGCATCAGCCTGATTAGTGGCAGGATTGGAGCCTGTAACCCTGAGGGTCTGAGAAACAGACCTTCTTGATCAGCAGCAGGGCTAGAGCCTGGTCAACCGTGGGCACTTGGGTCAACTCGGGAGGAGAGGAACTGGTGTGAGTGCTGACTGTCTGGAGTTTGCTGACAGGCCTGGGGGGAGAGTTCCAGTGCCGGAGAGCTGTGGACATCACCCCTGGGCTCCTCTGGTCTGGAGAAAGTCTGAGTCCACACCTCCATTTCAGGTGAAGCCTCTTCTCAGAACAAACACAATCACAGACCTTCTGCCCCAGGCACAGGCCTGTGAGCAGCAGTTTACTACCCCAGCTGACAATGGGGAGAGTGATGACCTCACCCCAGGGTATATAGTCCACTACTGATTGAAGAAAAAAGCATTGAATAGCTTCAATCACTCACTCCAGGCCAAGGGAGACGGCCTCAATCAAGGCCACAGGCACCCCAGAGAAAGCAACATCGCCCCCTACTGCTCAGCTGGAGAAATTGCACTCAGTGAGCAAATCCTCTAGCAGCCCCTACTGGCCAGCTCGTGATATTACACTCAGTGAACAAAGTCTCTAGGGATCCCAACACCAAACTTCTGTGAACCAGTCCCTCCACAACTCAAGGTCTTAGCAAAATGACGGAAGGTCAGCAGAAAGGTGAGTCCATAGAAAAATTCTTGGAAGGAAAAGACCCTAACTCAGAGAGACCTAGAACCTCTGGGGAGAATATGATCTGTTTTCCAGCACAGAAAGATTTCCTTGGAGAAATAAGGAAGGAGTTTTAAAAAACAGTTGGAAAATTCAGGAAAAGAAGCCCAAGAGAAGATTAACACCTTGCAACAAGAAAACATATCATTGGAAAAAATAATAGGACAAATAAAAAAAGAAAATAATTCTCTCGAAACCTCAATTGGTCAAATTGGAAAGCTCTTTCAAAAATAGAATTGATCAATTGGAAAAAGAGTTGCAAAAATAAATGAAGAAAACTACTCTCTAAAAAAAGAATGGAGTCTGCAGAAGAGACTTCATGAGACAGCAAGAGCCTGTTAAACAAAACCAAAAAAATAGAAAAAAATAGAAGAAAATGTGAAATGCCTCATCAGCAAAACCACTGACCTCAAGAATAGATAGAGGAGGGACAACCTGAGAATTACTGGTCTTCCTGAAATCATTGAAGAGAAAAAAAACCTAGACTTAATACTACAGAATTTAGTGATGGATAATTGCCCTGATATCATGGAATCAGAGGGCAAAATTATTATTGAAAGAATACATCAATCTCCTCTGGAAAGGGATCCTAAAATGAAAACACCAAGGAATGTTGTGGCCAAACTCCAGAACTATCAGATAAAAGAGAAAATCCTGCAAGTAGCCAGAAAGAAACAATTTAAATACTAAGGAGCCAGGACCTGGCTCAGTGTTAAGGGTTTCTAAGGACCTAGAATGAGATATTCTGAAGAGCAAGGGAGCTTGGAATGCAGTCAAGAATCCACTACCCAGCAAAGCTGAGCCTTCGTTATCAGGGGAAAAGAGGAACATTTAAAAAAATGGTAGAATTCCAAAAATTCTTGATGAAAAGACCAGAGTTAAGTAGAAAATTTGGACATCAAACAGGAGGTTCCAGAGGCATATGAAAATGTAAAAAAAAAAGGGGGGGTAAAGGTAAACACCAACTGATGTCCAATAAGATGAAACTGGCTATATCCCAGCATGGGAAAAAAGATTCTCATAACTCTTGAGAATTGTAACTCTAACAGAGAGAATATACCTAGCCAGAAGTGAAGGACACTCATGACTTATCCATGAGACTGCTATCCAATGGGATGAAACTGGCTATAACCCTACTTGGGAGAAAGATTCTAAAAACTCCCAAGAACTGTAACTCTTTTGGATAGAATATACTTAGCTAGAAGTGATGGATACTCAGAATTTTTATGACTCAGATAGAATGATTTTAAAAATACTTCCTCCTGAAAAAGAAGAACAGAAAGGAGATGGAAGGAGGGAGGGGATTGAATGGGGAAAATCTCATTACATTAAGAGGTACAAAAGACATATGGTAACAGGGGCAAGAAGAGATGAGAAACAGCTGAATCTTCCTCTCATCATACTCGGCTTAAGATTAACTTACACACAAACTCAGTTAACTTAAAGAAATCTTAACTTTCAAGTATTTAAAGGGGAAAGGAGGAGAGGGGACTGAGACAGGGAGGGGGAGAAAAAGGGGAACTAAAAGAAGGAAGGGAAGGGAAAGTGGAAAAAAGGAAAGGGGAAAGAAAGGGGAGGGGTAGATATAGGAGAGAAAACCACACTGAAGGGGGTGGTATTCAGAAAAAAAATACTGGAGAATATGGATAAAGGGGGAAAGAAGAGAAAAATATAAATAGAGGGAAGATAGCATGGAGGGCAATAAAGAGTTAGTAATTATAACTTTGAATGTGAATGGAATGTACTCTCCCTTAAAATATAAGTGAATAACAGAGTAGATTACAAACCAGAATCCTACAATATGCTGTTTACAAGAAACTCATTTGAAGCAGAGAGAGACATATAGAGTAAAGGCAAAAAAATATATTTTGCTTCAGCTGAAGTGAAAAAAGCAGGGGTAGCAAACCTTATTTCAGACAAAGCAGCTGCAAAAATAGATATCATTAAAGGAGATAAGGAAGGAAACTATATTTTCCTAAAAGGTACCATAAACAATAAATCGATTTCAATATTGAATATATATATATATATATATGTACATATATAGGCAACCAATGAGATAGCATCCAAATTCTTAGAGAAGCTGAAAGAACTACAGGGAGACATAGATAGCAAAACTCTACTAGTGGGAGACCTCAACCTCCTGCTCTCAGATCTAGATAAATTGAATCATAAAGTAAGCAAGAAAGAAGTTAAGGAGGTAAATAGATTGTTAGAAAAACTAGATATGGTAGACTTATGGAGGAAATTGAATGGGGATAGAAAGGAATATACGTTTTTCTCTGCAGTACATGGCACTTATACAAAAATTGACCATGTACTAGGACATAAAAACCCAATGATCAACTACAGAAAGGCAGAAATAGTGAATACATCTTTCTCAGATCACAATGCAATAAAAGTCATATGCAATATTGGGCCAAGGAGATGTAGACCCACAACCAACTGGAAACAGAGTATCCTCATTTAAAAGGATGAGTGGACCAAAAAACAAATCGTAGAAAGAATTAATCATTTTATCCTAGATAATAACAATAATGAAAAAACATGCCAAAATCTATGGGATTCATTCAAAGCAACTGTCAGAGGATATATTATATCTTTAATTGTTTATATGAATAAATTAGAGAAAGAAGAAATCAATGAACTAAATATGCAACAAAAAATTTAGAGAAAGAAAAATTAAAAATCCCCATTTAAATACCATACTGGAAATTCTAAAAATTAAAGGATAAATTAATAAAAGCAAAAGCAAAAGAACTATTGTCTTAATAACTAAACTAAAATACCTAAACAACCCTATCTCAGAAAAAGAAATTCAACAAGCCATCATTGAACTCCCTAAGAAAAAATCTCTAGGGCCTGATGGATTCACAAGTGAATTCTACCAAACATTTATGGAACAATTGGTTCCAATACTATATAAACTCCTTGGAAAAATAGGGGAAGAAGGAACTCTGCCTAACTCTTTCTTTGAAACCAATATGCTGCTGTTACCTAAACCAGTAATAGTTAAAACAGAAGAAGAAAATTAAACACCTATCCCCCTCATGAATCTAGATGCAAAAATCTTAAAAAAAAAATCTTAGCAAAATGATTACAACAAGTTATCACTGAGATAATACATTATGATGAAGTAGGATTTATCCCAGGAATGCAGGGTTGGTTCAATATTAGGAAACCTGTTAGTATAATCAATTATATCAACAACAAACCAATTAGACATTATATGATCATATCAATAGATGCGCAAAAACTTTTGACAAAATACAGTACCCATTCCTACTAAAACACTAGAGAGTGTAGGAATAGTATCTATCTGAACCCATCAACAAGCATTATATTCAATGGGGAGAGGCTAGAGACATTTCCAACAAGATCAGGGGTAAAACAAGAATTCCCCTTATTACCAATACTATTCAATATCATATTAGAAATGTTAGCTTCAGCAATTAAAGAAGAAAAAGAAATTGAAGGAATTAGATTGGAAAGGAAGAGCCAAAACTCTCACTCTTTGCAGATGACATGATGGTCTACCTAGAGAATTCCAAGAAATCATCCAAAAAACTACTGGAAATAATTAGCAATTTTAGTAATGTTGCAGGATATAAAATAAACCCTCATAAATCCTCAAATTTTCTATATTTGACTAGCAAGATACAGCAAGAAGAACTGGAAAGAGAAATCCCATTCAAAGTAACCTCAGACAGTATAAAATACCTAGGAGTCTATTTGCCCAGGCAGACTCAGAAACTGAAAACAATTATAAAACACTTCTCACACAAATTAGATCATATTTAATTAACTGGGCAAATATCAACTTCTCATGGATATATAGAACTAATATATTAAAAATGACAGCTCTACCAAAACCAAACTACCTCTTTAGCGCCCTACCAATTAAAATTCCAAAAAAATTACTTTAATGAGTTAGAAAAAGTTGTAAGTAAATTCATATGTAGAAATAAAAAGTCAAGAACTTTCAGGGATGTAATGAAAAAAAGTGCAAAAGAAGGGGGCTTAGCCCTACCCGATCTAAAATTATATTATAAAGCATCAGTAGTCAAAACTGTCTAGTGTTGGCCGAGTGGTGGACCAGTGAAATAGACTAGGTACATTAGCAGGAAATGATTGTAGTAATCTGCTGTTTGATAATACCAAAGAGTCCATCAGTTGGGATAAAAACCTCTCTCGTTGATTAAAAACTGCTGGGAAAATTGGAAGTTACTGTGGAAGAAACATGAGATAATACCAACACTTCACACCCTTTACCAAGATAATATCCAAATGGATACATGATTTAGACATAAAAAACAATACTCTAAGCAAATTAGAAAATCAAGGACTAGTTTGCCTGTCAGATCTATGGAAAGGGGAGCAGTTTGTGACTAAGGAAGAGATGGAGAACATCAATAAAAACAAACTAGATGATTTCGATTATATTAAATTAAAAAAACCACTGTAACCAAGATCAAAAGAAATGTAGTAAACCGGGAAACAATCTTTACAACTATTGTTTCTGACAAAGGACTCATTTCTAAAATATACAGAGACCTGCGTTATATTTTTTAAATAGCCATTCATATTGAGATAAGGAGATGTGGAGTTTGAACAATGTTCAAGGACTATACGCTTTAATTTAGAAAAAAACAGATATCTTATGGTCTGATCTTGTTACCTCGTAGACTTCTTGTCTCTTCTATAAGGATATGATTTCTGTCTCATCACACCCAATTTGGATCAAGGTACAACATGGAAACAAAGTAAAGACTGACAGATTGCTTTCCGTGGGGGGGGGGGGAAGAAAGTAGGACGGGGGGGGGGGAAATTGTAAAACTCAAATAATATCTTTAATAAAAATAAAATCTTTAATAAAAATAAATAAATAAATAGTAAAAAAAAAACCATTTTCCAGTTGACAAATGGTCAAAAATTATGCAAAGGCCATTTACAGATGAGGAGCTCAAAGCAATCCATAGTCATATGAAAAATTGCTCTAAATCATTGCTCATTAGAGAAATGCAAATTAAAGCTTCACTGAGGTACCACCTCACACCTCTCAGACTGGTCAATATGACTAGAAAGTATAATGATCATTGTTGGCAGGGTTGTGGGATATCTGGGACACTATTCCACTGTCGGATCTGTGAACTCATCCAACCTTTCTGGAGCGAAATTTGGAACAATGCACAAAAGGGCAACAAAAATGTGCATACCTGTTGATCCAGCAATAACACTACTGGGTCTATACCCTGAAGAAATGATGAAAAGGGTAAAAATGTATCTTGTACAAAAATATTCATAGCAGCCCTGTTTGTGGTGGCAAGGAATTGGAAATCAAATAAATACCTTCAATTGGGGAATAGCTTAGCAAACTGTGCTATATGTATGTCATGGAACACTACTGTTCTATTAGAAACTAGGAGGGATGGGAATTCAGGGAATCAGAGGGATTTGCATGAACTGATGCTGAGCGAGATGAGCAGAAATAGATAAAGAGTGTACACCCTAACAGCAACATGGGGGTGATGATCAACCTTGACGGACTTGCTCATTCTATCAGTGCAACAATCACAGGCAATTTGGGGCTGTCTGCAATGGGGAATATCATCTGCATCCACATAAAGAATCATGTAGTTTGAACAAAGTTCAAGGACTGTTCCCTTTAATTTAGAAAAAAAACTGGTATCTTATTGTCTGATCTTGTCTCTTATATTTTGTTTCTTCCTTAACGATATGATTTCTCTCTAATCACACTCAATTTGGATCAATGTACAACATGGAAACAAAGTAAAGACTGACAAATTGCTTTTTTGTGGGGTGGGGGGGAGGGAAGTAAGATTGTGGGAAATTGTAAAAATCAAAATAAATAAAATCTTTAAGAAAAAAAAAGAATTTCCTTTAACAGGAGAGGAGATCTCAAAAAGTCATCTGAATTGGAGATTGGAATGAACTCTGCAAGTACAGAAAGATATTGAATGTGTCCAGGGGAAAAGAGAGAATGTGGACAAGTTCATCTTCCTCCGTTGAATCTTTATATGTATGTATGGGTTTTTTGGTCAGGGCTACAAAAAGAAGATGGGTCCCAAGTGGACAGGAACGATTGAGTGTAATATTCCCTCTTAAGAGTTAATATTCTGGGGTGGCTAGGTGCTGCAGTAGATAGAGCACTGACCGTGGAGTCAGGACTACCTGAGTTCAAATCCAGCCTCAGAAACTTAATAATTACCTAGCTGTGTGGCCTTGGGCAAGTCACTTAACTCCATTGACTTGCAACAAAAAGAGTTAATATTCCTGGTGAAACCCTCTCAGGGTTGAAATCATTAAAACAAAGACTATTACTCTTAGACTATTCTAAGAAGAAAGAGGGAGAGAGGCCTTGCATTCCCAGTCCAACACCATTCTGATTCTGTTAGGTAGGGAAATAGTGGAATACTTCCAGAGAAGAGACCTTGCATTCTTAGTTAGCCACCTATTTGATGATAGACTGGGAGAACAGTAGATTGCCTTCCCTTGTTTGATGGTAAGTACTCAGGAGATCTTGAATACTCAGACATTAATTCATTTAGATAGACAACAAAAGGTCATTAGAAATCTGATATCCTCACCATCTGGATGGTGAGGTAATATACTATGGAAACATTTCATTCTTCTCTTTGTTACCGGGTAGATTTTTCATGCAAAGATTATAACTCTGAAAACCTTAACCAATCAGATTGAAAGAGTGGGGACTAGGGAGGGGGGAATCATGCTAGGTCATATAATCTTGCTTGACTGTCACTTCAGGGCAGCTCCTTGGTCTTCACTACCTTTGTGAGACTTGGAGTGTGCCCTTTTCTTAAGAAAAGCCAAAAAGAACTTTCTTTTTTCACTCAGAGGAATCTCTATATTTTTTCAAGTGGAATTTTTTCCCCACACACAAGAAATATATTTGTAGCAGAGTTACACACAGGGCAAAGGTAAAAGATTGGAGCAAAATATATCATGCCTCAGCAGAAGTAAAAAAAATCTGTGGTAGTAATCCTAAACTTAGACAAAGTAAAAGCAAAAATCAATCTCAATAAAAGGGATAAGGAATGAACCTACATCCTCTTAAAAGGCACTATTGGTAATGAAGCTATATCATTACTCAGCATGTATGCACCTAGTGGTCTAGAATCCAGATTCCTAGAGGAAAAGCTGAATGAATTACAATGAGAAATAGACACCAAAACTTTAACAGTGTGAAACCTCAATCTCCATCTCTTAGAACTAGATAAATCTAACAACAAAATAAATAAGTTAAAAAGGTGAATAAAATCTTAGAAAACATAGATATGCTAGAGCTCTGAAGAAAACTTAATGGGAAGAGAAAAGAATATACCTTTTTCTCAGCAGTACATAGCACTTTCACCTAAATTGGCTATGTACTAGGGCACAAATCCTGAAAATCAAATGCAGAAAGGAAGAAATAAGACACACTTCTCAGACCATGATGCAACAAAAATTACATGTAATAAATGGTCAAGGAAAGACAAACCAAGAAATAATCAATAATTATATCCAAGAAAAAGATAATAATGAGTCATCATACCAAAATGTATGGGATGCAGCCAAGGCAGTTTTGAGGGGAAACTTTATATCTCTAAATGCCTATATGAATAAAATAGAGAAAGAGGAGATCAGTTAACTGGTATGTAACTACAAAAGCTAGAAAAAGAACAAATTAAGCATCCCCAATTAAATACAAAATAAGAAATTTTGAAAATCAAGGGAGAGATTAATAAAATGAAAAGCAATAAAACCATTGATCTCATAAATAAAACAGAGTTGGTTTCATGAAAAAGTCTTAATCCAATTACAAAAAAGGAAAGAAGATAACCACATTAGTAGTATAAAATATAAAAAGTATGAGCTAATCACCAATGAGGAAATCACAGAGATAATTCAGAGTTACTTTGCCATACAATATGCCAATAAATTGGACAACTTGAGTGAAATAGATGAATATTTACAAAAATACAAACTGCCCAGCTTAACAGAAGAGGAAATAATTTACTTAACCCCATTTCAGAAAAAGAAATTGAAGAAAACCATCAACAAACTCACTAAGAAAAATCTCCAGGTCCAAATGGATTTACAAGTGAATTTTACTAAACATTTAAGGAACAATTAGTTCCTATACTAAATAAACTATTTTTAAAAATAGGAGAGAAAGGAGTTCTGAGAAAGTCCTTTTACGACAACAACATGATGCTTATACCTAAACCAGGAAGAACCAAAACATGCAAAGAGAATTATAAATTAATCTCCCTAAAGAATATTGATGCAAAAATCTTAAATAAAATTTTTGCAACAAGACTACAGTAAGTTATTACCAAGACAATACTTCATAATCAGGTTGGATTTATACCAGGCAGGCAGGGATGGTTCAACATGAGGAAAAAAACTCAACATAATTAAACATATCAAGAGTAAAACCAAAGAAATCATATGATTATCTCAATAAATATTGAAAAAGCCTTTGATAAAACACAACATACATTCCTATTTACAACACTAAGAAGTTTAGGAATAAATGAAGATTTCCTTAAAATAATAAATACTATATATCAAAAACATCAACAAATATTATATTTAATGGGAATAAACTCAAAGCATTTCCAATAAATTCAAGGGTGAAACAAGGATGCCCATTATCACCATTACTATTCAATACAGTACTGAAGATTGTACCTTTAGCAATAAAAGGAGAAAAAGAAATTGAAGGAGTCAGAACTGGCAAAGGGTAAGCAAACCTTTTACTCTTTGCAGATGACATGATTATATAAATAGAGAACCCAAGAAAATCATCTAAAAAACTCCAAAACAATTAAAAAATTTAGCTAAGTAGCAAGTTATATAATAAACCCACATAAATCATCAGCATTTCTATATATGAACAGCAAAGCCCAAGAAGAAGAGATAGAAAGAAAAATTCCATTTAAAATTACTGGAGACAACATTAAATACTTGGGAATCTACCTCCCAAGACAAACCCAGAAATTGTATGAACACAATTACAAAGCTCTCCTCACCCAAATAAAATCAGATCTAAATAATTGGAAAAATGTCGAATGCTCATGGTTAGGGTGAGCTAAAATAATATAAATGACAACTCCACACAAATTAAATTACTTATTCAGTACCATAACAATCAACCTACCAAATAGCTACTTTACTGAGCTAGAAAAAATAGCAGCAAAATTCATCTGGAAGGAAAAAAAGGTCAAGAATAGCAAGGGAACTGGTGGAAAAAAAATGTAAAGGAAGGCTGCCTAATTCTACCAGATCTAAAACTATACTATAAAGTAGCAGTCATCAAAACTCCCTGGTATTGGCTAAGAAAGAGTGTAATGGATCGGTGGATTAGGATAGGTTCAAAAGAAACTGAAGTAAATGACTACAGCCATCTACTATCTAACAAATGGGAAGACATCAACCTCTAGGATAAGAACTCACTATTTACCAAATTTGTTGGGAAAACTGGAAAATAGTATGGCACAAACTAAGCATAGATCTACATCTTACATCCTATAGCAAAATAAGGCCAAAATGGATATAGGAGTTAGATATAAAGAGCGATATCATAGATAAATTAATAGGCCAAAAAATGCTCTCTATCTGATCTATGGGAAAAGGGAATTTATGACCAAATAAGAATTACACCATATAACAAACTGCTACATGAATGATGTTTACTGTATTAAATTACAAAGGGTTTCACTAATAAAATCAATGCTGCCAAAATTAGAAGAAAAGCATAAAGTTGGGAAACAATCTTTGCAACCAGAAGTTATGATAGAGATATAATTTTTAAAATATATAGATAATTGCATCAAATTTATAAGGTCACAAATCATTCCACAATTTATAAATGGTCAAAGGATATGAACAGACTGTTTTCAAATTAAGAAATTAAAGCTATATACATATATACATATATATATATATATATATATATAATCATAGGAAAAAATTCTCCAAATCACTTGATTGGAGAAATGCAAATTAAACAACAATGAGGTCATCTCACGCCTTTTAGATTAGCTTAGATGATAAAAAAGTGAAGATAAGAGGTTGTGGAAGGATTGAGACATTGATTCATTGCTGGTAGAGTTGTCAATGAATCCAACCTTTCTGAAGAGCAATATGGAACTATGCCCAAAGAGCAATAAAACTGTTCCTATCCTTTGACCCAGCAATTCCAATTCTAGGATTATATCCAGAAGAAATTGTAAAAGATGGGAAAAGTCCTACATGTTGCTCAATATTCATAGCAGTTCTTTTGTAATGACAAAGAATTGGGAATTGAAGAGATGCCCATCAATTGGGGAATGGCTAAACAAGCTATGGCACATGAATACTATGGAATATTATTTTTCTATAGGAAACTAGAAATGGTCAGACTCTAGAGAAGCATGGTATAACTTATGGCATCTGATGCTAAGCCTAGGGAATAAAGCCAAGAAATCATTCATCAACAACAACATTACGAAATGAGCAATCTTTATGTAAACAATTCCTTTCAACAGTGGAAAGAACTAATATAATTGTATCAGTCTAGTAATGGTCTATATTATCACCAGTCAGAGGAAGCAAACAAAATAAAACAAAAACACAGAAAAAAAAACCCTCACGAATCTGATGAATGCTTTATAAAAATTATCTCTTTTGTATTTCTTTCCCTTAATCCTAATTCCTCATGCCAAAAATTGCTAATTTGTAAATGTTTTTTAACAAAATATACATGTAAAATGCTAACCTGACTGTTCTCTTCTCAGGTGAGGGGGTTGGGAAGGAAGGTTGGAGGGAAATTTTATAACTTGGAAACATGCATTTACAAATGGATGAAAATTTTTAAAAAAATATAATTAATTAATTAATAAGAAAAAAATAAAACAGATCAAAGAGGAAACCACATACATGCTCAAAATGGTGTAGCGATCTGTCTTACACTAGATGAAAAAGTAGAGGAAGGGGATAGGAGAAAGGGGACAGGGGAGGGGAGGGGGCATGAAGGTGATAGAAGAGAGACTAAAGATTATTGAAGAAGGTAAGTGGAAGGAGAGAGATAATAAAAAAAATGGGAGTCGAACAGAATGGAGAGAAATACAGTTAACAATAGCAACTCTGGGGGAAAATATTGAAGTAACTTCTCTGATGGATTTATGATAAAGCCTTGATGCATCCAAGAGACAGAACTGACTGTATCTGAATACAAACTAAAGTTCATTTTGCCTTTCACTTTATTTTCCTGAGGTTTCTTTATCTCTTTGGGGACAGGTGGGGTTATGTTTACTTTTATAACAACTAATGCAGTAATGTTAAAATATATGAATAAGTAAATAAATAGCAGAAAAAATTATAATTATTATTGATGTCTTCTGTTCCATTCATCTTTAGATTTATCTCAAATATCCTTCTCCTTTCCCTCCTTGATACTCATCCCAGATAATAATATATTTGAAAGTGAAAAAAACTAATTTCTGAGTAAAACTTATAAGTATTTAGAAAAAGTACAAAAACAAGTGCAATGTATATCACCTGTAGACTTCCTACCTCCATGAAAGGTGGGTTGAGATGATTATTTATCATATGTTTTCATTAGAGTTATGCTTGATATTTGTAGTTTTGTTACATTAAAATTATTTTTATATTTGATTGTTTTAATTTACATTTTACATATTATGTATATTTTAGTCTGTCTTTATTTCATGCTGTATCAGTTCATATAGATCATTTTCTGCTTCTCCTATTTATCATGCATGCCATTTTTTGCAGCACAGTAACACAATTTTATTAACATTCCTTAAATTTTTAATCAATCTATGTACATGTATTTTCTTTCCAATAGTTTGCTGTCAGAAAATGTGCTTATTTAAATATTTAGGGGTACATACACACACACACACACATCCTCTTATCAATAACTTCTTTGTGGTATAAGCTGAGAAATGGAGTTTTTAGCTGAAAGTATATAGAAAATTCACTTCATTTGAATAATTCCAAATTGCTTTCCAAAATGGGTATATGATTTCCTAATTTTACCAGTAATGTATGAATGTACCTATTCACAATCCTTACAACCTCATATTATTGAATGTTGACATTTTTATTCATCTTTGACAGATGTGTGATGTTTAGAATGTGAAGTGAAACTTCAGGGTTGTTTTGATTTCCATTTGCCTTAGCAGGGATTTGAAGTATTTTTATATGGTTGCAAATATTTTGCAATTCTTTCATTGTAAAACAATTCTCTAAATACAGATGCTAGTGGCCATAATAATAAGGCCATAATAATAAGTGACACTGCTGCTTCTAATGAACTTACTGACTCAATCATTGAATCCTGTACTTATCTCTGTCCTTGAGAATTTTAAGAAGGGATGATGATCCTTTGTATCTGACCTGGATTAAGTAGTGTGCTCTGTATATGCAGGAGGATGGATGGTATCCCATCTTCTATTTTCTTTATTAGAAATTTAAGGAAAATATAGGGAACAGTTAGGTAGTGGAGTAGATAGAGCACTGGCCCTGGAGTCAGGAGGAACTGAGTTCAAATCCAAGCTCAGAAACTTAATAAGGACCTAGCTGTGTGATCTTGGATAAGTCATTTAACCCCATTACCTTTAATAAATAATATCTTTTAAGAATACAAAAAAAATAGAAGTGACTAATAAGATATCTAGGCTACTAGTAAGTTGGAATAAAATTTCATAACCAGAACTTTCAATGTAAGGAGAAGCCTATTAGCTTTTGTTCCCATGAAACTTGATTTGAATTCTGGTTTTCCTATTATTTCCTGTATGACTTTGATAAGTTTCTAGCTCTCTCATCTTCAGATTCCTTCTTGATAAATGGAGGAGTCTACATTAACTTTTTTGATTTCTTCCAAATTCACAGCAATGATACTATGACTTATGGAGTGTCTCCTTTTCACAAGGATTTTATTTTCAAAAACAGTTAAAAGTCTTCCAAAGTTAATAGATAATTGAAACCAATTGGTTTAGCTTGAGTACAATAGTTGTGGTCAGAGAGTCCTTGCTATTGTAACATTATGAACCTGATTTTCTTGTTAACATTTAAACAATCTTGGAAGGATACTCACAGAATCACTTGTCCTTAATGATTCAAATGCTCTTAAAGATGCTGGAACTCAATCCCTTCCTTTTATATGTCAAGTCCAGAAAAGGGAAGAATGTGTTTTCCTCATGATGATCTGACAGATGTTCCAGAACATTCAGCTAGTCAAGCAAAGGAGCCATGTATAAATCTAAGGTCTCTTGACTCTAGGTTGAGTGATCATTCCTTAATAAAAATCTGTCTCCCCACCAAGAATTTAGGAGATTGACAGATATTTCTTCAAGCTCGCCTTATTCTGTCCCCAAAAAGACAAGAGTATTGAACTTTTAAAAAAATATTTCATTTTTTCCAGTATATAGACTTCCAAATTTTTCTCCCTCCCTCCACCCTCTCCCCCACTCCCAGAATGACAAGCAATCAAATATAGATTATACACATTCAATAATGTAAAATATTTCCACATTACTCATGTTGTGAAAGAAGAAATAGAGAAAAAAGGAAAAATAAACATGCCGCCCCAAAAGGAAGACAGTATGGCTCAATAGGTATTCAGATTCCATAACTTCTTTCTCTCAAAATGGATGGCATTTTCCATCATTAGTCTTTTGGAATTGTATTGGATTATTGTATTCATGAGAAAATCTGAGTCAATTATGGTTTGTTCAGAGCACAGTGTTTCCTTTACTATGTTCGGTATTTAAGTCTGAAGAGCATTGGCTCTCCCTTTTTAAATATTTTTTTCAATTATTTGCAAAGATCAATTTTAACATTCATCATTTTGAAAGTTTTTGAATTCAACATTTTTCATCATTTCTCATGATAGTGAGTAAACTTCTATTATTTATATTTGTACAATTATCTTTGATATATTTCCAATTTAGTCATGTTATGAAAGAAGAATCAGTTGACTCAGAAAATTAGCAAGAATGTCAGGTATTTTTGCAATTTAGGCAAATTCAGTCTGATCTTTTTGAATTAAAGGGAGCAAGAGAGAAAGGAAGAAAGAACTAAAGAATGACAGAAAAGAAACTAAGCACGAAATATATATATATATATATATATATATATATATAGAGAGAGAGAGAGAGAGAGAGAGAGAGAGAGAGAGAGGAAGGAAGGAAGGAAGGAAGAAGGAAGGAAGGAAGGAAGGAAAGAAGGAAGAAAGGAAGGAAGGACAAAGCAAAGAAAAAGGAAGAGAGGAAACAAAAGAGGAGGAGGGAAATAAGGAAAGAAAGAAGGAAAATAAAAATGAAGGAACCATGTTGATATTCTACTAAATAAAAGCAATCTACTGATTCCAGATTTCATACATCAAACTATCAGAATATGAAACAATTCAGCATTGCAAAGAATTGCAATATGTAAAGAATCAAGCAATGAACCAATGAAAACATTCATTATAAAACAAAATTATGCCAATATAATTGATTTTTTAGGGAACACATGACTTCCAGGTGGCAAGATGGCAGCGTTCCCCCAGAACTTTTTCTTACACAAAGATAAAGCCTCTACTCAGACAATAAAGGTACAAATGCCACCAAAAAAAAAAAAAAGACAAGTTTGAAACAAGTTTTTGACTGCAACATCATGGAGGATCTTCAGTGAAGATCTGTCTCTTTGGGAGGAAAGGAGTAGTAAAACCCAGCAAGGCAGGAGAGCAGATAAGTCAGCCAGAGGTTTTGGTTTTTTTTTTTTAATTTTTCAGAGTGCAGTCCAGGTTCCAATAGTTTGACAATATCATAGGACTTGGCAGCTGAATAGCAAGTCAGCAATGAGGAACCCAACTACAAACAAGTCTGAAACCCGAGAAAACTGGTTCAAAAGACAGGACTGGGTTGGGAACAGATTACTACATAGGCAGAGCCTGGTTATAAGGGAGAAAACAAAACTCTGCAAAAGCAGTGCCCAGGTTGCGTAGGAAATATCTTGACCAGTGATAAGTCAGTGATCAGATCCCAGTCCCACCACAAAAATATTGTATATTCCCTACACCCCAGGAGAGAAGAGACCAAACAATTGAAATGATTAAAATGTTAG
Organism: Macrotis lagotis; assembly: GCF_037893015.1. Taxonomy (NCBI): domain Eukaryota; kingdom Metazoa; phylum Chordata; class Mammalia; order Peramelemorphia; family Peramelidae; genus Macrotis; species Macrotis lagotis. Next base: position 220,322,741 of record NC_133663.1, read on the forward strand.
AAAAGAAATAACCATAGAAAACTACTATTCAGATAGTGATGATAAATATTTCACTTCAGAAGAAGAAAAGAGTGAAAAATTACCTACATAGGAAGTCTCAAAGGAGTCTGTGAAATGGATTCAAATCCAAAATCTCATATAAGAGCTTAAAAAGAATTTAAAAATCAAGGAAGAGAAGAAGAAAAATGGAAAAAAGCAATGCGTCCTGGAGAAATATTATTAAAAACTGTCCAAAGAGATTAATTCCTTTAAAAGTAAAAATAACCTACTGCAAAAAGAATGCGATTTTTTCAAAAAAAATAAAATCAACCAACTGAAAAATAAATGTAACTCATCAAAAACTCAAACCTGGAAATGGAATATAACTCATATAAAACTAAAATGAATCAAATGGAAAAGGAATTCAACTCAGCAAAAAAAAAAAACAAAATTAATTAACTAGAAAAGGAAATACAAAAACTAACTGAAGAAAATGTCTTAAAATTAGAAATGCACAAATAGAAACCAAAGAATCTATGAGACTATAAGATTCTATTAAAGAAAAAAGACTGAAATAATTGAAGTACTCATAATATACATTTGCAGGAAAAACAAATGAGATGGAATATAGATCCAAGAGAAATAATTTGCAAGTTATTGGACTAATAAAAAACATAAAGAAAAAGAAGTCTCTGGAAAATATCTTTCAGGAAATTATCAGGTAACACTGTCCTAATCTGTTAGAACTAAAAGACATACTCTTCATTGAAAGAACTACAGAGGGGCAGCTAGATGGCACAGTGAATAGAACACTGGCCCTGGAGTCAGGAGTACCTGAGTACAAATCCAGCCTCAGACATGTAGAAATTACCTAGCTGTGTGGCCTTGGGCAATCCACTTAACCCTATTTGCCTTGAAAAAACCTTAAAAAAAAGAAAGAACTACAGAATTCTTCCAGAAAGAGACCCCAGAATAAAAACTTCAAGAACTATCCATCAAATTCCAGAATTCTCAAATAAAAGAGAAAATACTGCAAGCAGCAAAAAAGATGCAATTTAAATGCAAAGGAAGCACAATCAGACTTACACACAGGACTTATCAGCTTCAACACAGAAGGACCAGAGAACATGGAATCATATTTCAGAGGGCAAAAGGTCTTGGATGACAACCAAGAATTTATTACCCTGAAAAATTCAGCATATTCTGTCAGGGAACAATGGATGTTCAACAAAATAGAGGACTTCCAAATTTTCCTATCCCCTCCTCTCGGGTGGTGAACAGTCAGGTTAATATTTCTGTCAAGCATGCTTAAAGGTTAGCTATTTTGGTATAAGGAATTAGAATTAAGGGAAATACAGATTGTGAAGGATTTTTATTTTGTTTTGTTTTGTTTTCTTTTGGTTTTCATCAGTTGGATGATAACATTATCTGTAGCTTATCTAATAGGCTTGTCCTAGCTCCTCTGAACTGCTGAGAGCAACTGTAACCATCAGGGTTGATCATCTCACAGTGTTGTTGTTAATGTCTGCTTTGTTCTTTTGGTTCTACTCCATTCTTCCAACATCAGACCCTGTAATTCCTTCCATGTTTCTATAGAATCTGACCATTTATGCTTTCTTATATAGCAACAGTATTCCATAATATTCATGTACCATAACTTGGTTATCCATTCCCCAACAGATGGACATTCTCTCAATGTCCAATTCTTTGCCACTTACAAAGAGACCTGGTATGAACATTTTGGAACATGTGGGACATTTCTTATTTTTTATGATTTCTTCTGGGCAAAGGCCTAGAATTGGAATTACTGGGTCAAAGCATATGAACAGTTTAATAGTTCTTTGGGGGTAGTTCCATATTGCTCTCCATAATGGTTGGATCCTTTCACAACTCCACCAGCAATATCCCAATCCTCCCATAACCTCTCCAGCACTGATTATTTCCCCTTTTTTGTCATCTTAGCCAATATGATAGTTGTGAGGTAATAATTCATAGTTGTTTTAATTTGCATTTCTCTAATCAATAATGATTTGGAGCAGTTTTTCAAATGATTGTATATAGCTTCAGTTTCTTCATCTGCAAAATATCTATTCATATTTTTTGACCATTTATCAATTGGGGAGGGACTTGCAACCTTATAAATTTGATGCAGTTCTTTATATATTTTAGAAATGAGAACTTTATCAGAACTGCTGGTTTTGAAGATTGTTTCCCAGCTTTCAGTTTTCCTTCTAATTTTGGTGGCATTGATTTTACTAGTGCAAAACCTTTTTAATCTAATATACCAAAAATCATTTATTTTGCAGTTAATAATATACTCTATTCCTTATTGGTCATAAATTTGTCCCTTTCCATAAATCAGATAGATAGATTATTTCTTGGTCAGATAGATTATTTCTTGGTCTATTAGTTTATCTATGGTGTTGCCCTTTATGTCTAAATACTGTACCAATTTTGACCTTATTTTGGTATAGGGTCTGAGATGTCAGTCTATCCCTAATTTTTGCCATAGCATTTTCCAGTTTCCCCAACAATTTTTGACATATAGTGAGTTCTTATCCAAGAAGCTAATGTCTTTGTGTTTTTTCAATCAGTAGTCATTTACTATTGTTTCTTTTGAACCTGTCATAGTCCACTGATCCATTACTCTCTTTCTAAAACAGTGCCAGGCAGTTTTGATGACTGCTGCTTTATACTACTGGTTAAGCTCTGGTAGAACCAGGACACCTTCATTTACATCTATTTTACATTAATCCACTAGCTATGCTTGACTTTTTCTTGCTCTAGATGAATTTTTTTACTATTTTTCCTGGCTAGTTAAAATAATTATTTGGGGACAGCTAGGTGGCTCAGTGGATGAAGCACTTCTCCTGCAGTCAAGAGGACATGAGTTCAAATCTGGTCTCAGACATTTAATAATTGCCTAGCTGTGTGACCTTGGGCAAGTCACTTAACCCCATTGCCTTAAATAAATTCTTCAAAAAATTAATTATTTGCATGTTTGATTGATATGACACTATAATTTAATTTTGTAGAATTGTTATTTTTACTATTTTAGTTTGACTAACCATGAGCAACTGACATTTTCCCAATTATTTAGATCTGACTTTATTTGGGTGATAAGTGCTTTATAATTGTGTTCATACAGTTTCTGGGTATGCCTTGGGAGGTAGATTCCCAAGTATTTAATGATACCTACAGTTACTTAAATGGAATTTCTCTTTTTTTCTCTTACTCTTGGGCTTTGTTCTTCATATATAGAAATGTTGGTGATTTATGTGGGTTTATTTTATGTCCTCCTACTTTGCTGAATTTTTTAATTGTGTTAAGAAGATTTTTAAGATGATTTATTCAGATTCTCTAAGTATACCATCATTTCATCTGCAAAGAGTGAGAGCTGTGCTTTCTCATTGCCAATTCTAATTCCTTTAATTTGTTTTTCTTCTCTTATTTCTACAGCTAACATTTCTAAATCTATATTAAATAGTAATGGTGATAATGGGCATCCTTGTTTCACCCCAATCTTATTGGAAATGCTCTAAGTTTATTCCCACTACATATAATATTTGTTGATGGTTTTTGATAGACACTACTTAGTTTAAGGAAAATTCCTTTTATTCCTATACTATCTAGTTTTTTTTTAATAGGTATGGATATTGTATTTTTATCAAATGCTTTTTCTGCACCTATTTAAATAATCTTATGATTTCTGTTGGTTTTGCTACTGACATGTTAAATGATGTAGAATGCTTTCATAATACTGAACCATCCTTGCCTACCTGATATAAATCCAACCTGATCATGATATATTATCCTCATAACTGCTGTAATCTCACTAATAAAATTTTATTTGATATTTTTGCATCTATGTTCATTAGGGAAATTTTTCTATAATTTTCTTTGTTTTGGTTCTTCCTGGTTTAGGTATTAGCACAATATTGGTGTCTTAAAAGGAATTTGGTACAACTTCTTTTTCTCCTATTTTTTAAAGTAGTTTATGTAGAATAGTCCTAATTGCTTTTTTTTTTTTTGCAAGGCAAGTGGGGTTAAATGGCTTGCACAAGGCCACACAGCTAGGTCATTATTAAGTGTCTGAGACCAGATTTGAACCCAGGTACTCCTGACTCCAGGGCCAGTGCTTTATCCACTATACCACCTAGCCACCTCTTCCTAATTGTTTCTTAAATGTTTGGTAGAAGAAAATTTGGTAGCATAAATCCATCTGGACTTGGAGACTTTTTTTTTCTTTTTCTTTTCTTTCCTTTTTTTTTTTTTTTTTTTTTGGCAAGGCAGTGGGGTTAAGTGGCTTGCCAAAGGCCACACAGCTAAGGCAATTCTTAAGTGTCTGAGGCCAGACTTGAAATCAGGTACTCCTGACTCAAGGCCAGTGCTCCATCCACTGCGCCAAGTAGCTGCCTCCTGGAGACTTTTTCCTTAGGGAGTTTATTGAGGGTTTCTTCAGTTTCTTTTTCCAAGATAGGGTTATTTAGGTATACTATTTCCTCTTCTGTTAATCTTGGAAGTTTGTAATTTGTAAATATTTATCCATTTCATTCAGGTTATCAAATTTGTTGGGATACAGTTTGGCAAAAGTAGCTCCTAATCATCTCTTTTAATCTCCTCCTCACTGGTAGTTAGTTTACCCTTTTCATTTTTGATACTGCTATTTGGTTGTCTTCTTTCTTTTTTTAAAATCATATTAACTAAAGGTCTATCTATTTTATTTGCTTTTTCATAAAACCTACTCTTAGTTTTATTTTTATTAGATCAATGGTTTTTTGCCTTCAGTTTTATTAATCTCTCCCTTGATTTTCAGAATTTCTTATTTGGTATTTAATTGTATATCTTTGATTTTTTTCTTTTGCCAACTTTAATTGATTACCCAGTTCATTGATCTCCTCTTTCTCTATGTTATTCATATATTGATTTAGAGATGCAAAGTTTCCCTTCAAAACTTCCTTGACTGCACTCCAAAAATTTTATTATGAATTCTCATTTTTATCATTTTCTTGGATATAATTAATGATTATTTCTATGATTTGTGTTTTGATCTATTCATTTAAAATTAGAATTTTTAGTTTCCAATTAGTTTTATTTACTCTTTCCATGACTCTTTATTATACATAATATTTGTTGCATCATTGTCAAGTATGCATTTATTATTTCTGCCTTTTTGAGGTTTTTATCCCCTAGTACATGTTCATTGCTGATGACTTTTTAGTATTATATAGCAATGCAGCTGATTTATTTCGCAGTGTTAGGATACATAAAACTGATCCTATTGTAAATTATTAGAGAATCTCAATCCCTTCTGCTGGCATTGAGAATCTGGGTACCAGACCATATGTCTTCATATGTCTTATTCTTCTGTATGAGAAGTCACCCCATTATGAAAGTGTAAAAGTTAACACACATATATAGGGTAGTAGACATTTTTGTTTCTTGCATCATATTTATTTGATTCAAGTTTATGCTGAGTGATAGAGAACCCTGTCTATGGATGTGTGGGTCTTGATGTAAGGAAATGCATATTGAGAAAATTCTATGTATTTATGTAAAAGAAAGGATTACGGGCTGCCCAGACAATTATGTCTGATCAGTTCAGATCTGTTGTAACAATCACATGCTTACTCTAAATTGTCTTTAAGTAAGATTTTAATGTTAATGTGCTTATAACCCAAAAGATAACAAGATTGCATATATATGTCTATACACACACATACACATACATATATGTAGGAAAACACTAAAATAGATAACTGAAAGGAATGTTAAGAGTTAAAGAAGAGAAAGAGTTACCCAATCTGAGGAGATCCCAATAATCTGAAAATCTGGCTAGCTAGGGAATTTGAGTCACAGCACAGCCCTCAGGGTCTCAGAGAAGTCCTTTTCACAGAGCATCCTCTTCAAAAGGTGCTTTGGACTCCAAGGTGATCTACTAATTTGTCCACCCATTGAGCTAGTGTATAATCTTCATTGCCCTTGTGTTTGAAGTATAGTTACTCTGGTGTCTGTTGGTGATGTGAGCATCTACATGAAAAACTGAAAAGTTAGTAACATGTGCCTATTCCCATATATCCTGCCACAATTCTTTTACTGTACATCTTTCGCATTAATTTTCCAAACCATTAGCTACTGCTCATGTATCAGAAAATATATGGCATTATTTTCCTTGTTCAGCTTTAATAGTTGCATGAACCTCTATTAATTCTTCCAATCGACTTCTTCCTCCCTGTCCAGTATTTTCCAGTTCCAAATGATTGGATTGATTGCGTGCCGCAACTTCCCACTACCTCACCTGACCTACAAACTTAGCTCCATCAGTAAATGAAATGTGTTTTTTTTCTTCCTCACTCAAGAAGTTATATCCATCTCCCCATTTTACTGATGAATTTGCATTTGTTTTGGGTGATGACATTTCTTATTGGGCCACTCCCATTTATGAAATTTTTTCATATAGTGTGGAAATTCCTGACTGATTGATTTTAACTCAGTTTTGAATATACCACTTCCATTCAATAAAACTAGCTTCTTAGCACATACAGTTTTATGAGAAGCAGGTGTACTAATTATCCAGAGGAAAATGGGAATTTTTGGTCTCCAAATCATTTCATATGGTCAGTTGTTCTGTTTCAAACAGTGTTCAATAGGCAGCTAAGAGCTGCTATTCAGAGGGATAATAATTTTTCTCTGCCTCTGGTCCTTGACCAGAATTCAAGGGCATATTTTCCTCTTGTTTATTTCAAAAGTTCCAATCTGCATAACCTTCCTAGGTGGAGAGGGTGATTCTATAGGGCCCCCCCCCCAAAGGCCATAAATGAAGGGAAGTTTGTAATAATGCCTTAGTATCTTCAAAAGCATGTTCTTCCTCTTGTTCCCAACTAAACTCATATTTCTTCCTAGTAACTCAATTTAATGAGTGTAATATTTATCGTACATGGGGCATATAAGTTCTCCAGTACCCAAATAACCCTATAAATTTTGTGCCACAGTTTTATTAGTGGGGGACATAGGAATTGTAGGATTTTCTGCTTAGCTTTCAGAAATATTTCTCTATTCCCTATTACAATATATTCCTAAAAAATTTGCTGCTTGGGTATGGCCTTGTACCATATTTGGGTTAATTTGCCATCCTTTCTCCTTCATATGTTCTATTAGCCATTTTAACTGCTCTTGTACTATGTCCTCTTCCAGCCCTTGTATTAAAATATCATCGGTGTAATGAGTTATTTGTACTCCAACAGCTTTTAATTCATCTTAATGTTCATCCACTCCCCTATGGTGAATTGTGGTACTATGTTTATGGACTTCTCTTCCTCATGAAAGCAAATTGGTTTCACTTGGAGGGAGCTACTGCAATGTAATGTAATTGTAATGTTAAAAAAGCATTACCTAAGTCTTTTACTGTATACCAGTGAACTGGATACTTTTCTATATGTTCATTCAGTGAAATGGTGTAAGGAATGACAGCAAGAATGAGTCCCTTATTTAGTATCTCTAATCCTCCAAGTCACTTCAGACCTTCTTAGAAGTCACAGAACATTACTCCACTCAGTGGTGGTAGGAGTTAACACTCCTGCCTCCACATGGTCATTAATAGAGGCAGTAATATCCTCTTCCCCTCTAGGTATTCTATATTAATTGAAATTTATACGACAAGAGGGAGACGGCAATATCTTTAGAAGCATTTTTACTTTTCCTTAATGGTCTTAATGGCCAAAGCATAAGTACAAACTTATATTGTCCATCGGATAACTGCAAAGTCATTCTCCTTAATATATTAGTCCCAATTATAGACTCTGGCATGGGTACAATCACTACTACAATCATCCAATCTTAATTGGCCATGTTACTTGGTTAGCAAGTATCTCTTTTCCTCCTTATCCTGTAATTATCATAGATCTCATTTGTTTAAATTTATTAGGGTTCCCATAATTTAAAGAGGTCTCTGCTCCCAGTGTCAATTAATGCTCTAGCCTAGGGTAGTGGAACCATTTTTCAAAAAATAGAAACAATTGGATCTAATCTCTTCTCCTTATTTCTTTCATTTGCACTGGAGCTAGGCCTTTTTCCTAAACTCCCTTCAGGTGTTTAAGACCTAAGATAAAGTTCTTCAGGAGGTGGTGAAGTGGATGCTTGTCTCAGCTCTCTCACTCATGAATTCCCCAATACTTTTCTGTGTATAACTTTATTAATTCTCTGGTTGGTTACCTGTCTATTCTTGTTTACTCTTCTCTGGCCCTAAGAAAGGCAGTAAACAAGACCTTCCAGGACGTCTCTGTCTCAGGATGTCCTTCTTCATCTCTTTTTCTTTCCCAATTTACTTACATAGCTAAGGAAGAACACCTCCCATTCTGCCAGGACTCCTAATGGAGCTTTCCTCAAATACCTCTTTCAGGAGAATTCCAGCTTCTCCTAATAGAAAAGTCATAACTATATGTTTATATGTGGCAGGAGCTCTTTTTACTAGTGTATTTTGATGGGAATCTAACATTGACTGGCTGTGCAAGTTGAGTCATACCAGTCTTCAAGGTTTTGTTTTCTCTTCTATAAAATAAACTGTAGAAGAAAATGACTAAGTATTTGAAGATCTATGTCAAGAAAATTTCAAATGTGGTTATGAATATTCAGCCATGACTGAAAAATAAATGAACTACATTTATAATTTATTTTCTATGGATTAGTAATTGGTCTTTTGGAAAGTTTACATAATCCTCGGAAAGCAAACTGTCCTATTATGTAAGTGGGGGTGGAAAAACAGGACCCAGGTGCTCTTGTCCCAGGTCCTCTGTCCCTTTTGCTGAATCCTTACTCATGTCACACCTACTCAGTCTGGGAGATATTACAAGGATCTGATCTGGATCCACTTCTTTTCTCTCTTCCCTCCACACTATTTCACCTGATCTCATCAGTTTCAGTGGATTCAATTGCCATTTCTGTAAAGATGACTCTTAGATATATTGCTAAAGCCCTAGCTTCTCTCTTGACCTCCAGTCACTCATCATAGATTACCTAAGAAATTTTTCAAAATGGTTGTCCCATCAGATGAAAATGTCTAAAACTGAACATATTATCCTCCCTCCCTACTCCATCCCCTCAATTATTCTTTTCCTAATTTTTCTTTACTATCAATGAGACATCACCTTCCCCATTACACAGGATTGGGAATTTGGTGTCACCCTTTACCCATTACTATCTCTTACTCTATTAATCCATAAAGAAAATTTACTGTTAAATTTTATCATTTCTATCAAGTTCTATCTTCATGCCATCATTTTTGCATTTCCCTCCTCTCTTTGGTCACTGCCACCATCCTGATACATACATTCATTACTTCAGAGCTGGTCTATTACAGTATCCTGCTAACTGGTCTCCTGCCTCATCTCTCCCCACTCCAGTTCATCCTCAATTCAGAACTGAATGTCCTAAAGCACAGGTCTGACAAAATCATGCCTCCCTCATTCCATAAAATCCAGGACTTCCTTGTTATCCCCAGGATGAAATATAATTCCTGCTTTGCTATTGAAGTTCTATTTTTGATTTGGTCCCTTCCTGCTTTTCCAGTGTTTTTATATCTTATTCCTTTCCTTCTGTCATCCAGTGAAATTGACCTCCTGGCTCATTCTCAGATGCTACGCTCCATTTCCTGACTGCTCTTTTTGATGACTATCATCCACCCCGTGAAATGCTCTCCTTCTTTCCTGCCTTCTGAAATTTCAGACTTTCTTTTCACCTGCTGCAAAAAAAAAAAACTTTTCACAACCTTAATTAATTTGGGGGTCTTTCCTATGAGATTACCAGATATTTGACATGATTATGCCTTGCTTGTACACAGTGGTGACTCTGTTTTCTTCTCCATTAGATTGGGAACTCCTTGGTATCAGGGCTTTTTTATTTTTAATTTATTTGTATACCAAGTGTTTATTACAGTCCTGATACAGAGTATGTTCTTACTAAATGCTGGGTGACATAATGTGACTTGAACTGGAACAGCATGTAAAATTCTATCATTACTGATGAATGCACTAGTAGCTGATTGTTGTCCCAACTACTAGTTTAGTTTTTTAAAGATATTAGATAATTTTTAGAAGTGGTACAATCTCTAACACTTCAAGGGAATGGAGGTATCTTTATCTCTCATTTCATTCTTAGCAGTAGGGATGGAATGTTGAAAGAATATTGAAAGATGGGGGTGGCTAGGTGGTGCAGTGGATAGAGCACTGGCCTTGGAGTCAGGAGTACCTGAGTTCAAATCCAGCCTCAGACACTTAATAATTACCTAGCTGTTTGGCCTTGGGCAAGCCAATTAATCCCATTGACTTGCAAAAAAAACCTAAAAAAAGAATGTTGAAAGAGATGGCTAGAAAGGTAAGAAAAGAGGCAAAAGTAGTATGAGACAATAAGTCTAAGTCCTGGAATCATACTTGCTTTCATGTGTGTAAAAGGATAACTTTGTCCAGGATCTCAAGCTACACCATCCTAGCAGCACAAACAACATTAGAAAATGAATAACATTGAGATTTGCACACTTTTTCTCTGAGGAAGTTGGCCTTCAGGGATTCAGGATTTGTACAGCCATGTGTTAGAACTCTCCACCATATTCTACCTGGTTCCCATTATCAACTCTGAACTGTTAGAATAGGGGATCATCATTTGCCCAAATTAATTATCAAATTAATTTGGAGAATATTTTTATTCTACATAGAATACTTGTGAAGAATATACTTGGTAAAATATATTTTGTCTGTGAAAATTTGAATTTTAAAAAATAATTTTATTGATGTTCCTATTAAATTTATCAACATATTTATTTTTATTATCCTTCCCCTTTTCCCCCAGAAAACTATCCCAGAAGACAAAGAATGCCTTTTTGTAAAGCAAAAGTATATCAGGGGCAGCTAGGTGGCTCAGTCGATAGAGCACTGACCCTTGAGTCAGGATGATCTGAGTTCAAACTTGGCCTCAGAAATTTGATAATTACTTAGCTGTGTGACCTTGGGCAAGTCACTTAAACCCCATTACCTTGCAAAAAACCCCAGTATATCAGTATAATTTATAGCAATATTAAAAAAATTGAAAATACAGTGGCCTCCTATCTCCATGAAGGATGCATTAGTACTATCACTTTTTTTTTTTCATTAAAGGCCCTCTGGATTTTTGTAGTTTTGTTCAATTTCCTTTTTGATCTTTTGGTTTTTGATTGTTTGCATTTACAATGTGTGTGCTGTTTTGGTGGGGCTCAGCTTACTTCGTGTTTATCAAGTCATGCAGATCTTTCTATTGTTATATATTTAATTGTTTTCCAATTATATACAAGAGTAGTTTCTACCAATGATTTTTTGCAAGGCTTTGAATTTTACAATTTTCCTTCTCCCTCCCTTCCTTCCTCCCTACCCTCAACAGAAGCAAATCCTACAGTCTTTAACTTTAATTATATGATATGCATTAGAGCAGAATTAAATGTTAAGAAAAAAACATATCCTTAAGGAAGAACGAAAATAAATACAGATAGCAAAATTATGAAAAGCATAAGATAACTTTTTTTAAAAATTGAAGATGGGGGTGGCTAGGCACAATGAATAGAGCACTGGCCTTGGAGTCAGGAGTACCTGGGTTCAAATGACCTCAGACACTTGATAATTACTGAGAATGTGGCCTTGGGCAAGACATTTAACCCCATTGCCTTGAAAAATCTAACAAAAAAATTGATGATAATAATCTTTGGTCTTTGTTTAAACTCCATAGTTGTTTCTCTGTATTCAGATGGTATTCTCCATCACAAATCCCTAAAACTGCCTCTGATTATTGCACTGATGGAGTGAAAAAGTCTATCAAGGCTGGTCATGACCCCATGTTTTTTTTAAGGTGTGTAATGTTCTTCTGGTCTGTTCATCTCACTCAATATCAAATCTTGCAAGTTTTTCCAGCCTTTTCTGAAATCCCATCCCTCTTGATTTCTAATAGAATAATAGTGTTCCATCACATACATATGCTAGAATTTGTTCAGTCATTCCCCAATTGATACAATCCCTTGATTTCTAATTCTTTGCAACTACAAACAGAGCTGCCATGAATATTTTTTATAGATGATGTTTTTCCCCTTTGTCATGAGCTCTTCAGGGTGTAAGACCCAGTAGTGATAATGGTGCATTAAAGGGTATGCACATTTTTATTGCCCTTTGGGTAATTGGACAATTCCAAATTGCTCTCTAAAAAGGATCAGTTCACAGTTACATCAACAATTCATTAGTGTCCCAGCTTTCCCACATCCCTTCCAACATTGATCATTGCCCATTCTGGTCATGTTGTCCAATCTGAGAGTGTGAAGTGGTATCCCAGAGATGCTTTAATTTGCATTTTTCTAATCAGTAATAATTTAAAGCAATTTTTCAAATGACCATGAATGGCTTTGATTTCAAATGACCATGGATTGCTTTGATTGCTTTTGCATATCCTTTCACTATTTGCCAATTGGGGAATTTTTTTTAATAAATTTGCCTCTGTTTTCTATATATTTTAGAAATGAGTCCTTTGTCAGAAATACTAGTTGTAAGAGAGTAAGATTCAGGCAGTTGTCACTTCCTCCCTTCTTAACACTCTATTGCAGTAGGTTCTTTGCACCTTTTCATGTGACATAATATACTGTTTTCAATCGCTTCCATCTTCCTCTCTCTCTTTATTGCACCCCTTTTTTAAGGAGATGTTATTTTTAAATCATTCCGTCAGAGTCACAGACAAGTCATGAGTGTATATTCCTCTGGTTATGCATATTCCCCCTAATAGATTAAGTTACAATTTTCTAGAATTATGAGAATCTTTCTTTCAGGTGGGAATATAGCCAGTTTCACCTTACTGGATAAAAATTTTTTTTTCTTTTCATCTCCTTTCTTTTTCATGTATCTCTTGAATCTCCTAGTTTAAAGTCCAAATTTTCTGTTTAGCTCTGATTTCTTTAAAAGTCTCAGTTTTGCTGGATAATGAATTTTTGTTTGCTTTCCAAATCCCTTGCTCTCCAGAATGCCATATTCCAGGCCCTTCCGTCCCTTAATGTTGATGCAGCTAGGTCCTATGTAACTCTGTCTATGACTCTTTGGTATTTAAATTGTTTCTTCCTGGCTGCTTGCAGGATTTTCTCCTTGATTTAATAGTTATGGATTTTACCCAAAATATTTGCTGTTTTCATTTTGGGATCCCTTTCAGGTTGGGTTGGATGTATTTTTTCAATCACTATTTTGCCCTCTAGTTCCAGGATAACAGGGCAATTCTGCTTTTTTTATTCTGAAGTATGGAAATCAGGGGGTTTTTTTTCTCTTCAAGTTTTCAAGTAGTCCTATGATTATTAAATTGTCTCTCCTGAATTTATTTCCATGTCTGTTGTTTTGTTAAGATATTTTACACTTTCTATTTTTTAAACTTTTTTTGACAGATTCTTCTCTTCTCATGAAGTCATAAGTTTCCATAGATTCCAATCATTTTTAGAGAAGATTTTCTTCATTTACCTTTTGCATCTCTTTTTTCCACTTGGTCAAATTTATTTTAGAAGTTTTCTTTTTCCATTTGCGCAGTTATGTTTTTGAGAGAATTATTTTGTTCTTGCACTTGTCCGATTGTATTTTGAAAGGATTTGTATTCTTGCATTCTTTTCCCAATTTTTTCGTTTAATTTTTAAACTCCTTTTTGATCTCTTCTAAAATATCTTTCAGGGGGGGGGGAAGCTAAATGGCACAGGGGAGAGACCCTGGAGCCAGGAGGACCTAAATTCAAATCCAGCATCAGACACTTAATAATATACTGTGTGACCTTGGCTAAGTTACTTAACCCCATTTCCTAACCAAACTAAACCAAGAAAAACAAAAACAGAACAAAAAATAAGTCTTTCTGGACTGGAGACCTATTCATGGATCATTGTCTTCAAGTTAAGATTCAATGGTTTCTCCTTTGCCCTGCCCTTTCTTCATTTTGGGCCCTTTTCCTAGGGCCTTTGTTGGGGGAGAGGTTACCTTACAAAACTTCAGTGTTGAAATCCCTAGAGGTCTTGCCCATTTCAGGGGGATGCTCAGTGGGTTGATCTCTAGGGGATGCCCAAAGCTTTCTCTGGATTGACTGTGCTGTTGATGAGTGGTCCACTCCCTAGGCCTGGGAGGGGGGGCATGGAGGCAGGGAGAACCAGGTTCTGGGTTGTACTCAAACAATGTGCACTGAGTCCTCTAATTAGATAGTTAATCTACTTAATCCTCAATCAACTGAGGGAGATCTGTTGCCCAGAGCTTAAGCTTGGGGCAAAGGGCAAACACCAGGGTGGGGGTTGTTTGCTTTGGAAAAAGTCACCATGCTCACCCACAGGAATGGAAGTGGGGGAAGGTGACTCTGCTGAAAACACAGGGCTCATGCTCAGGTCTTCCAGACCAGACAATCTGACCAGATAGATGTCTAGTTCTCTTGCTATAACTTTCCCCACCTGTCATGCACATAGCAAATGCTTCCAAATTGTTCTCAGATTAATTCCCTGGTCTCCTCTTCCTCCCCTCCACCAACACACACCCCTGCATTAGGTCTTTGCTCTCTGGCCCTGCACACCCTGTGAGAGACCTTATTGGTAGATGTTCTCTCCAGTTCTTGTCTGAGTTCTGTGGTTCCAAAATCTGTTGAATTATATTTGTTCTAATGGAAAGTCAGGAGAGCTCAAGAGTGACTGGTGCCTCTGCCATCTTGGCCTTAAGTTTCACATGTCATTTCTTACAGTACTGTAATAGTCTATTGTATTCATGTAGCACAATTAGTTTAATCAATCAATGTGTTTCTATTTTGATTCCAATTATTTACTATCACAAAAATACCCCTATAAATCTTTTGGTGTATGTTGTGTGTGCATTTTTTTGCTTTTTTATCAATAGCCTACTTAGGAATAGAGTATTTAGCTGAAAGGATATAGACAATTCAATCACTTTATTTGGATAATGCCAAATTGCTTATCAAAATGGTTATATGATTTCACAGTATCACCGAAAATCTATGAGTGTACGAATTAGTCCACATTCACTTCATCATTAAATATTGCCATTTTCACCATCTTTGCTTGTTTTCATGGTATGAGGTGAAAATTAAGGGATTATATGATTTTCATTTGCCTTATTACAGATTTGGAACGTTTTTTTCATGTACTGTGAATTCTTAGTAATTCTTTTCTTTTTTTTTATTGATAGTTTCTTTTCCCATATGTGTACTATGAAAGTTTTTCAACATCCATCCATATGACTATGAATATTTTTAAGTTACAAAATTTCCTTCTACCTCCTCTTCCCACCCCCTTCCCCTCAGCATTGAACAGTCAGGTTAATATTGTACATGCACATTTGTGTTAAGGATATTTACAGATTAGTTATTTTTGGTATGCAGAATTAGGATTAAAGGAATGAAATACATGAGATAATTTTTTTTAAATTGAATGTAGTGTTCATTAGATTCTGAAGGATTTTTTATATAAATATTTTATTTGTTTTGTTTTTCTTTCTCTGGATGGAGAATCCTTTTCATTTTAAAACTTAATTTCCTATGCAGAAATGATATTGGCCTTATTAAGAAGAGCCAATACGGGTTCTACAGGATTTACTAACTCATTCACTGAAGTTTGCATTCAAATTTTCCCAAATGACATATCTGTTTAGGAATGTGAAGAGTAGAGACAGCATCTGGATATTTGACCATTTTAGGAAGAGATGATATCTCTATGTGTCTCACCTGGATTAAGTGCTGTCCTCTGTACATGCAGGAGGATGGATGATATACCAGGTCTGGCTCTTGTTCCTGAAACTACAGAAAACAAGAGGTGACCTTGAGGACATCCAGGCTACTGGGGAGTAAGAAAAAGCATACATTCTGACCCTTATGATGGAGAGTAAAATTTATAATATTCTGTACTAGGGGACCTTGATTTTATTATTATTAACTGTATGACTTGGTCAAGTTACTTGATCTCTCATCCTCACATTCCTTCTTGATAAAACTAGGAGCATGTACTGATTTTTGTGTCCTATTCCAAATTTAAAACATTGATGCTGTGAATTATGAAGTGTCTCCTCTGAAGATGGATTTAAGACTTGGAAACAGTTAAAAGTCTTACAAAGCTAACACTGTTAAGTAAATCTAGGGGATAGCAATTTGGGTAAGAAATGCAGTAAAGCTACAATACCATGAGAATAATTTTCCTGGGTGCTCTTTCAGGATAATATTCACAGAATAACATGATCAATAAATATACAAAGATTGATTGTTCTTTGGGTATAGATCCAAATTGCTCTCCAGAATGGTTGGATCAGTTCACAACTACATCAACAATGCATTAGTATTCCACATTTCCAACATTCCCTCTAATATTAGTCATTTTTTTATACTCTTATGTGAAATCTCTCAGCTTCTTCATCTCCTTTTCCTTCCTTCCAGTACTTTCCCCCATTGCCCATTGACTCCCTTTACCACATCATGCCATTATATTCCACTCCTTCCTATGTCCTGTCTATATATGCTCCTTCTAACTGCTCTTACAAATAAGAAAGTTCATATGAGTTATCAATATCTTCTTCCCATGCAGGAATACAAACAGTTCAACATCAAGTTCCTCATAGTTAGTCCCTCTCTTCCACTCCCTTTATTATTCACCAGAGTCCTGTACTTGGAGATCAAACTTTCTGTTCAGCTCTGGTCATCTTGTTAGGGAAGTTTGAAAGTCCCATTTCATTGAAAATCAATCTTTTCCCCTGAAAGAGGATGTTAAGTTTTGATGGGTAATTGATTCTCGGTTGTAAACAAAGATCTTCTGCCTTCTGGAATATCATATTCCAATCCCTACAAGCCCTTAATGTAGATGCTGCCAGATCCTGTGTAATCCTGACTGTGAAGCCTCGTTAGTTGAATTGTCTATTTCTGGCAGCTTTTAGAATTTTCTCTTTGATTTGGGAGATTTGGAATTTGGCTATAATATTCCTGGAAGTTTTTCTTTTGTGATCCCTTTCAGGCAGTGACCAGTGAATTCTCTTAATTTCTATTTTACCCTCAGCTTCTAGGATCTCTGGACAATTTTGCTGTATTATTTCTTGAAAAATGAAGTTTAGGCTCTTTTCCTGGTTGTGGTTTTCAGATAGTCCAATAATTTTCAAATTATTTCTTCTGGGTCTGTTTTCAAGGTCAGTTGTTTTTCCAATAAGATATTTCACATTTTCTTCCAACTTTTGTTTTTTGGGGAAGAGTCTTATTTCTTCCTGATTTCTTACAAAGTCATCAGCTTCCTTTAGTTTCATTTTGCATTTGAAGGAGTTACTTTCTTCAGAGAGCTTTTTTATGTTTTTCCAGCTAGCCAATTCTGCTTTTTAAGGCATTCTTCTCCTCATTTGCCTTTTGTTTTATTTTTTTCATTAGGTCTAAACTGGTTTTTAAGATATTATTTTCTTCTGTATTTTTTTGTATTTCTTTCACCAAGCTTTTGATTTGGTTTTCATGATTTTTCTGCATTGCTCTCATTTCTCCTCCCAATTTTTCCTCCACCTCCCTGAATTGCTTTTCAAAGTCTTTTTTGAGCTTATCCACAGTTGAACCCATTTTCTATTTCTCTTCCAGGTTTTGGATACAGATGCTTTGATTTTGTCATCATCATTGAATGTGTTTTGATCTTCCATAGGACTGAAGTAATTCTCTATGGTCAGATGCTTCTTTTTCTGTTGCTTACTCATTTCCTCAGTCCAAGCAAAATTTACAGCACTTCCAAGGCTTTGGGGTTTTTTGTTGGGGGGGACACCCCACTGGGACCTTTATTCTTCCAAGGTCTTAAGCTCTCTAGCCTGTGCTTTGATATGTAGAAGACCACATCACAGCCCTCTGCCCTGAGGCTATAAGGCAGGATCCAGCTATCTTAGTAAGGAAGCCTAAACTGCACCCTGAGTCTGTGTGTAGGCAAACTTCAGAGTCCTGCCCCAGGAAGAGCAGAGAGACCTCTGCAGACTTCCCTTACCTTCTCTTGAGGTGGAGGATGCTTTCTCCTGCTTCTCACTGCAGGTTCTGTGGTCGTGCTTCTCACGCCACACTCACCCAGGTGCAGCAGAGTTCTCTCCTCTCACCTTCAAGCTGTTGCTGGTGATCATTGGGCTGGACTGGGATTTGCTGAACTGGGCTGGGCTGAGCAGTGGCTTTTTTCCCACCCCAGGTCCTGGTGAATTACACCCTTCCTGGGGAGGTTCTAAGTTATCTTGGACTGGGAAAATGTATCACATAGTCTTTCTGTGGGTTCTCCCCTTTAAATTTTGGCTAGAGTCCTCATTTGTTTGTTTTTGGGGGGTTTGGGGGACGGAGTTGTTGGGGAATGCTGCCTTCATGCTACCACCTTGGCTCTGTCCCCCAAATTCTGCTTTTTAATCATTCTTTTCCTCAATAACTTTTTGAACTGTTTTATCCATTTGACCTAAACTGGCTTTTAATATGTTATTTTCTTTACCACTTTTTTGGATCTCTTTGACTAAACTGTTGACTTCATTTTCATGTTTTTCCTGCATCTATCTCATTTCTTTTCCCAATTTTTCATCTACCTCCCTTACTTTTCAAAATCTTTTTCTGAGCTCTATCAAAGCCTGAGTCCAACTTCTATATTTCTTTAAGTCTTTAAAAACAGAAGCTTGGACTTTCTCATCTTCAGATTGTATATTTTGGTCCTCCATGGGACCAAAGTAATTGTCTATGGTCAGGTTCCTTTTTTTTCTGTTTATTCACTTCCCCAGCTTCTGCCTGGTTTGGGGGTGCTTCCTGAGCTTTTGAGATGCCTGCAAGGACTTCAGTATGGGAGGCTCTGACTGTTCTCCTGGTCTGTTGGATGGCCACAAGCTCACCCCTCTGCGGCCCCAGACTGCAACCAGGGTCTGAAAGTGGTCAAAGCCCCAGAGTGCTGTCCCAGGGACAGATGACAGACCTCGGCAGTCTCCCTCCACTCCTTTACCTTCCGTGGGCTGAGCAATCAGGGAGCAGCTTGCAGGTGGCTCCCACTGGGCAACTCCACATGCCTGCTTCCATTCCCTGGGACCTGGGCTGTGCTGAGGGCTGTGGCCGTGCTGAGGAAGGCTCCTGAGAAAGCAATTTTGATCAGAAATATACAATTAAAGAAATATGAAACTTTGACATTCCCCTATTTTGATCAAAGGGGATACTAGTAGTGTTAACTGGAGATCAATGAAATATTAAGGCAGATGATAGGCATATTGGAGAGAGAATAACAGATCTTTGGACCTAGAGTTGTCAAGAAATATGGGTGGCAATATAAGGTTCATGACAGTATATAAAATTTGGTGATACATTTATAATGTCAAAAAGGCATATTACAATGATTGAAAGGGAGGAAATCAATCCCCTTTGATTAAATACACTATAGAAAAAACAAGTACAAAATAGCAAAGGAATATTCAGATCCATGTCTTCTGGAGTCCTTTGATGCAGTTCTGTGCCTTTGGATATTGTTCCAGAGGTTCTCTTTAGTTCAGGTTACCTGTAGAGATCTTCCTTTCTAGTAAAAGAATTCGTTACTTCAAATTTTAAACAGACCAAAATTCATATTTTCATCACTAGAAAAAACTCAAAAACTTCTTAGATCACAATTTACAATTTGATATGCCCATTATCATGCTGATATTCAAAGAAAATTCAGATACAAATAGGAAATTAATCTAATTTCATTTTTACATAATCTTATTCATTTATTTATCCATTCCCCCATGTGTAGAATGCTATTCCACTTAACAACATAAACTTTCATAAAAAACAGAATTCTACTGCAAAAGAGAATTCTTTAAATGTTGACAAATTAAGGGGCAGCCAGGAGGCACAGTCAACAAAGCACCAGCTTTGGAGTCAAGAGGACCTAATTTCAAATCCAGCCTCAGACACTTACTACTTCCTGAGTTGTGTGACCTTGGCAAGTCACTTAACCTCACTGCCTTGCAAAAAGAAAATGGCATATTAAATTGAACTTGTAAAATATACATCTGATAATCATTTTAGCACAGAGAATATCCAGTAGGTGACTGACAAATGCAGAAATTTTAACCTTTTCATAATATTTGAAAGTGAATTTAAAGAATCATCAACTGAAAATATATTTTCTCTTTAAAATATTTTTAAAATAGAACACAGATCATCCTTTTCTGATGAACTGAGGCTGTTATAACAAAGAATCACATCTGGATGTTACAAAACTCATTATTCTGCTTAAAATGTCCCTTTAGTATTATAAAAAATTAAAAGATTTAATCACCACAAAAATATGTAGTTGACCACAAACACCAAGGCTATACACTAGCCTACCTGGCTATTAGGATTTAGATAACTGTAGACCAAAGGAATTAAAATTTGATACCTATTTTAATATTGATCATCTGACATGATTATAGCAATTTACCATAAAGACTATGAATGTAAGATAAGGAACATTCCATTTATTTAATTAAATGTCAGTTTTCAGGTGGAGGTCATTTGGATGATCAAATGTGCTAAATCAGTTCTTAAATCTGCCAGGGGAGACATTTCCTAATGTTGCTGTTTGGGAAACCAAATTAGAAGAAAACAACTTCAGAGCATGCTAAACAGCCATTCTCCTAACCTTTCTCAATGAGCCTGTCACTTGCAGTGTGTATGTCTAAAACTTTATAGGGTTACTGGCTCAAAAGACCATTGACCCAAACAGCATTTCCTTTGCTGTTCCATATCTAGAGTCAGAATAATATCCATTCAACAGTCCCCAAAAAACTTCAAATATCAAATTCCCAAAAAACCAGAAGTTCAGGTGAGTTTAGTTCACAAGTATAGAACATTGATTATAATCTCACATTGGCACAAAAAAGAGTATCATAGAAAAACCACAATTGATTTCATCCATGTTGCACAGGTGATTTTGCTTCAAAGCAAACCACAAATGATTTGGGATGTATCAATACAATAATCCCAATTTGCAAATAGAAACAGATTGTATAGAAACGTTTTCACTATTAATATGCTTAGTTATTATCCATATTCAAAAAAATAAACTATTGTTACTGGAATCCTTTGACAACAATTAGAACATCTTAAATTGACTCTTAATCTGCATACATTCCCACAAGTATGGCAAATTACAGATGTAATAAACATAAGATATCTTAGATTCCACTAAACATAATTTTCCCATCATGAAATAAAAATGAATTTAGATCAAAAGAGCAAGAACTTTTCCACTTGCAATTATTACAGTAATTTGAAATGCTTTTAATCTTAATCTAATGGTCACTTGATTTAATATTGCAATGGCAAACTTCTAATTGTCTAAGAACAGAAATTTTCTATGAAAACTATAAGCAATACCATCACATTATTATGTTGAATGAACTTACAGATTGGAAAACACAGGTCCTAGTATTGAAACTTTTTATAAAACATTCTTTTTTCTGAGTGTCTCTTCTTAAGAGCAGCAATAAATATTCCTGATATAAAAAGGACAATCACAAAACTTTCAGGAAAAAAAAATCAGTTGTGAAGTTGTAAAGTGATTTCTTATTCCATGTTAAAGCAAAAATGAATCTTTAAAACATAGGTTTTAGTTGAACCATGCTTGTAGATGACATTCTATTCTCATGCAAAAGATCTTTCCTGTATTCAGTCGAAATTCTCCAGCACAGACATTTCTCAAAAAAGATTTATAACTAGATAGCTCTAAAAATTCCTTTTTTTTAGAGGTTACAAGATTTTCTTCATATTTCACTTAAAAATCTTATGACGTAAGTCCTAGCCAAAAACCTTTAGTTACAAGAAGCAATTATAATCCACAAGAGTGTCCGAGGGACACTAGGATTTCACCTGTGCATCTCCAGGCACCCAGGCACCCAAGAGCAGGCACCCAGCGGAGGCTTGCTTGTTTACTGCCACCGGTGCTGGGCTGCCCTTACTCCTTGTCCCTTGGTCTCCAAGGTGGAGGCCTTCATTTGGGGCAGAATCGGAGCTGCATGGCAGGGCTGTGCCTCCCTCTCCCCCAGAGATGTTGCTGTGCCAACCATACACGTATTTTCCTGCCCAGGTTACGGCTAGGAAGACTCAGGTTGAGCACCCTGCCCAGCCGCTGCCAACCCCCTGGCCCACTGCTGCCCTGCACATGGCAATGAGGTCAGGGTCAAGGGCAGCAGTGAAGAAGAGGAGGGGCGGGGGGAGGGCGGCTGGGGGCTCTGCACTGCCCGCAGGGGCCTGGGCCCTACAGGTGGGGGAGGGGAGGGACAGGCCCCGCCCCGGCCGGCTGCCCCCGCCCAGCCTTGCCCAAGGGCTTTGCCCCTCTGCCTGGCATTCCCTCCCGTCTCTCCGGCCTGTATCTGAGACTGCACCCGGTCCTTGACCCCCACCTCCCCCACCCGCCCCTGGAGCCAGGACCTGTGCCCTCGGCCCAGATGGAGTGATCTCTGGGCCTCCCTCTGCCCCAGGATGGCACTGCCCCTCCCCCAGCTAGTCAGCGGCCACCACCCATGACTACATTTCCCAGAAGGCAGCTGGAGGAGAGGCGGTGCAGGGAATGCTGGGACAGAGGCCAGGCTGGTGGTGACTCTCCCCGCCCCCAGCGCTTCCTGTCCTGGAAGGGAGACTTGGGTTCATATCCTGCTGAGGCACTTCCTGCTGCTGGTCCTAAGCCTCGGGCTCTATACCGGACTTCCGGGTCCCTTCCTGCTCTCAAGCTCTCGGCGCCTCTTCCCTTCTTTCCCTTCGACCATGCCCTTCTAAGGCTTCCCGAGCAGCCCCTGCTCGGGCCATGCTAATGCATGGTCAATTTTTGTGTAGGTAAATTGTAGCACTTAGAACAATACATTTTCCCATTCATTCTTCAGAGGTCTTTCATATTTTAACTTTTCTAAAATTCTCTTCACCTCTAACTTCTTGTTTGTTTGTTTGTTTTTTTTGGTTAAATCTACTTAGTTCCTTAGAGGAGAAAGTTGATAAGCCCCCATTAGTGTATTTTTACTCTGTATATCCTCCTGTAACTCATTTAACTTTTCCTTAAGAAAAGAATTTGGATGTCAAATGATCTGGTTCATATTTGTTTAGTATTGATTATTTATTTGTCTTTGATCCTTTTAGCAAAATGTAGTTTCTCTGCTTATATTATTTAGATCAATTTTTGCTTTTACTTTGTTCTGAAATCATGAGGGATAATCCTGCTTTTTGGTTTTTTTTTTAACTTCTGCAAAAACATAATAGATCCTGCTCCAGCCCCTCACCTTTACTCTGTGTGTTGTCTCTCTACTTCAAGTGATTTTCTTGTAAACAACAGATTGTAGGATTCTGGTTTTTGATTCACTCTATCTGCTTCTGTTTTGTGGATGAATTCAACCTTCTCACAGTCATAGCCATGATTACTAATACTATATTTCCCTTTATACTGCTTTTTCCTCTTCATCTTTATTTTTCTCTCCGTTCATTCTGTTCCTCCTCAAAAGCATTTGGTTTCTGACTTCTACCTGCTACAATCTGCGTTTCCTTATTAGCTTCATTCTCCAACATCCCCCCATACACTATTCCTCCAACTTTTCTGTACATAAGACAGATTTTTATACCCTGTTGAGAGTGTATGTTATTTCCTCTTTGAGCCACTTCTGATGAGGTTCTAGTGTTGCCTGTTACTCTTCCATTCCACTTGAGATAATTTACCCCAATATTTCACCCATCTTTTGCTCAATGAATCCCTTTTCTCACCCCTATATTTTTTCTGGATAGCATCCTATCATAGTCTACTCACACCTGTGCCCTCCATTTACATTTCTAACTCTCCTGATAAAGATAAAGTTCTTAGAAGCTAAAACTACCTTCTTACCATTTATGAATGTTGCCGGGTTTTTATTTACAACGCCGGCTTCTTTATGCTAGTCCGTCCTCTTACTCACCAGTCCAACACGTGATGAGTCTTCGGGGTACCTCCGGCCCCCACTCTTTGATGGGGGAACTTGCCGGGTTTTTATTTACAACGCCGGCTTCTTTATGCTAGTCCGTCCTCTTACTCACCAGTCCAACGCGTGATGAGTCTTCGGGGTACCTCCGGCCCCCACTCTTTGATGGGGTAAGAACCAGACAGAGCGCCTGAGGTGGATAATGAGTCTTTATTCTTCTGTGATCACATTCCCGCTCCCTCCCCACCTCTCAGCAGACACTTTTATCCCTCCTGTCCTCTCTCCCATGAACTCTTAAACAATGAGGGGCCGAGTTCTGTAACATTCCTTTATAAGGGGATTATGTTTCCCCCGCTAAGCGACCACCAAGCCTCTTCCCCCCGCCCCCAACAGAATGTAACAGTTTAACCTTATTGAATTCTTATGATTTTTCTTTATTGTTTACCCTAGGATTTCAATCTGGAACTGCCTATGAGCAACATACCATTTTTCCAGTGCCAGGAAAGGGTCCCCTTTAATTTCCTTCTATCCTCCTTATTGAGTCTGTGGGCTGAGAGCCCTGGGGGGCTTCTGCCATCCACTTAGTCACTCCATAGGCTTGCTGTTGCCTTGCCAGGCAAGGCTTTTACTGACATGGCTTGGACTACGCTGAAAAAAGTATTCATTTTGTACCATTTTTCCTTCTTTTCTTAATATACTTTACGCAACCTCTTCTTTACCTTCATCTCTATCCTTGTTTTTCATTCTTCATCTATGTATAAACTTTTGTCTTTATATTTAC
Source organism: Macrotis lagotis (assembly GCF_037893015.1). NCBI lineage: Eukaryota > Metazoa > Chordata > Mammalia > Peramelemorphia > Peramelidae > Macrotis > Macrotis lagotis. The sequence goes on from NC_133663.1 coordinate 220,347,425, forward strand.
AGTGTTGAGCACTGTGTTTTGCACATATTGGTGTGGAGTGGCTTATTTTCCAGTAAAAACCTCAGGTCTATTTCATATAATCTGTTGTTCATAGTGCTAACACAGTTTCTTGTTCATGGCTTATTTTCCAGTAAAAACCTCAGGTCTATTTCATATGATCTGTTGTTCATACTGCTAACACAGTTTCTTGTTCATAGATACAATAAGGCTTCTGTTTGGTATACAAACTTTTGACTGAGCTAGCAGAAACAAGTTAGAACAAAAGATGACCACCTTCCTTAAAGTAGCATCATCCTATTCAAATAGTGTAGAAAGTGCTAAAGTTTAAAATGAGCTATTCCTCTGGAGGAATGCTAAGGACAACAACTTGATTTTATTTTGTTTTTTTTAACTAAGGAAAGGATGAAGATCAAAGAAGGGAATGGATTAGTGCTGGGTGGATGGATGAAGTGGCTTAGGGTTAGGGTTAGGACAAGTTTTGGAATGGATCAGCAATTTTAAAAAAGTTAATGGAAAATTGACACCTCCCAAAATGGGGAGATAGTGAAAACTAAGTCCCAAGTCACAGTTCCACATGAGCTCTATCCCATGCATGATAACGAAAGGTCTGGTAAATGTGTACACTGAGTCACTATCAATTATCTTAGAAAAATAGAGAAAAAGGCACATGTCACAGAACTAGAAAAAGGAAATATGTACAAAATAGAAGGTGAATTCTTGAGCTGTAATTTGTGTTTGAATCCTGAAAAAATTCTAAGAACTATTTTACAAAAGATGATTAATAAATATTTAGGAGAGAAAGCAGTATTTACAAAGGATCAACATGGGCTCCTCAAAAACAGGTCAGATCAGACTAACTTCATTTTCTTTCATTTAAAACTAGTATTTATTAAGCCATACATTAGCTGCCAGAGATACAGAAAAAAATTGAAAACAAATCTGTTTCTGCTGTTTCTGCTTAGAAGTATAAGCATTTAGTAAATGCTTAATGAGAACCTACATTTTTCAAGATACATTATTTGAGAATGTTATTAATGGAGGCTCTTTGCCAAAGCAGGCAAATATTTAATTATTTAAAGTAAACTTTTCAGTGCTCATAGGTTTGCAATAGATCCTCAAGTATACATCCCCAAATTGAAGCAATAATGCCACAAATAAACATATGAAAGTAATTCCACACTGAAAGAAAATGTGCAATTCAGAATTTCATGATGAATCAGATTCTTAGAAGCCTTTTCTATTCTTCCCCAGAGTCTGTCAAGAGAGGGAAACACGAATGGATGTGGTTTCCAATCTTTCAGCAGTAACATCTGCTACATAGCAGCCCAATTATGAGCACATCTAAGGAAACATCTGTAAATATTGCCTGGGAATAGTTTTTTCCTCTTAATCCTTTTTTTTTTTTGCAAGGCAAATGGGGTTAAGTGGCTTGCCCAAGGCCACACAGCTAGGTAATTATTAAGTGTTTGAGACCGGATTTGAACCCAGGTACTCCTGACTCCAAGGCCAGTGCTTTATCCACTGCGCCACCTAGCCGCTCCTAATCCTTTCTTTTGTTTTTAGGGTGTATATTAACATATTTGTTGTATTAGCAATACTAATATACTGCAATATTTTATGGGTGAAGATGATGTTAATATAGCACCAAGAATTTCTAGGACCTAGTAAAAATAATGATGGTCATGATGCTATTATTAATCAACACTATTCTAGTGCTTTATATTTTTTCATCATCACAGCCATTCATGGCCAGAAATTGACTCTCCTTTATTCTACTGTTTTTTTAGCTATAGGCATAGATTATCATACATATTTTGTATATCCTCAATAAAGGACAAATCTATTCATTCGCTAAGGATTCCCAAGACCCTGTGCTTAATTATGCAATTTTTTTCCTTATTAGGTTGTAGCAACAATTTCATGAAATTGGTGGTATTATTAGGAATCAAACCCAAATTCTCAACATCCAAATGAATGGTTTTTCCCATAGGAGACTGCCTTATAGTCCATGGATCATCAACCAATCTCTCTGTCCTCAGGATTAGGCCTAGTTTCCTTGTATAGGAGTTGTTGAAGGAATAAAAGAATTCAAACCTATCCCTTCAAACTCCACAATCCCCATTCTTAACATATCTCTTTGTCCCCCCTAAAAAAAGACCAATAGAGCGTTTTCCCTACATGTATTTTATCTTGAGGGTTGGTATATCAAGCAAACACAAGATAAAGTTAATTGGCAGTATATAGAATTAGAAAATATCACTTGTAGAATGTACTGCTTGAACTGAATCTTGCAGGAAGCCACGGTAACTAAGTGATGGAGGTGAGGAGGGAGAACTTTCCAGGCAGTAAGTCATCCATTGCAAAGGCACCAAGCTGGAAGCTGAGGTGTTATGTGCAGGAAGAACAAGTAGATTTGTATAGCTGTAAGAGTAGAGGGTAATAATGTCTAAGAAGAGAGAAAAGGTAGGAAAGGGCCCAAAAGAACTTGTAATGCCAAACAGATAAGTTTATATTTATAATAAGGAACCACGTGAATGTTGTAAAGAAGAGGAAGAAGGTAGTAATCATTAAACTTTATAGAGGATCAGTTTAGAAAGTGTGTTTTTTTAATATTTCACTTCATTTTAAAACAAAAGCTATTTAAATTTAGTAATTAAAGTATAATTGGGCAGATAGCAACTTTATTAGTTTTGGATTTTTACTGAGTGATAATTATAGATTATAAGCCTTTGATCTTGCATTTATAACTTATTGCTAGATTAAATATTTATAATTTGTATGAAAAAGCATTAGAAAACTAAAAAGTAAATTTGCATACTTGGCTGTATTAGATACACAAGTCTAATTTTTCTGTAGCAACAGATTGTGTTTTATTATTGTTTTGTACAATTGAATTCATCTGTTACTTGTGTCAGGGAATAATAGAAACAAATGGGAGGGTCCATGGAGCACATTAGTCAAAGCTGAATTGGGAGTATTTACAGATTTCTTTTATTTTGTAGGTGGAACTCTTTCCTGGCCACTGTGTGGAGTTAATTAACCAAAAATTCCTTCATTCAGTGACAAACTCTGTGGCAAAACCAGGTAAGTCCCTTTTGCTTTTGTGAATTAAAAAATAATGATTTTAAGTCACAATTGTTTCCTTATACTTAGGTTCGTAGTTTGTTTTTCCACTTTGCATCTGGATCTCTCTTTGTTGGTATTCATGTACACTTTTCACATATATAACTAATTTTATTTATTTTTTGTTGTTTACCTTACTTTGATAATTTGATATCATGTTGCATGTGTTTGGATAATGGAACGAATTTTTACTAAATCTTTGTTTGACTTTTTAAATGTTTTCACTTAAGTATAGATTGCTATTGTGAGGTAATATAGATGGTTTTCTCTGAAAAGTTAGTAAGAAGATGAAATTGTCTAAGGATTAATATGTAAGGAATATGTTTATTTCATCAGTGCCCTATGAATCCAAAATACTACCTAAAGGAATGTTGTAGATTATCAGGGACCTGTTTTGAAATCAGTATTTTACATGTAGTATATGAAACAGTAATGGTAACAAACATATGATTCAAGTTAATCAAGAAAACATTTTTATTTTTTGTTGGGGCAGCAAAATTTCATGAAATCTAATTGATTTTTACATCATAATATATGTATATTTGCATGACCCTGGAAAAGGAATTCTCCCTTAGAGGCTTTTTTCAGAGAAAGGTGGTATACAGTTGAAGGGGAAAAATATTTCCCCTGCCATTTCATATTTGGCAGTAAACAGAGAGACAAACTATCCAGGGACCATGTTTCTGTTTGCCAGAAGCATTAGTTTGTGCCTTTTACAAGTAGATCTAGGCTATGAGTTGGACAAAAATTATGTTTTCACAAATCTATCTTCAAGGACCAGTGGTAAATGTAGAACTTTTTTAGATTAAGTAGCCTTGACTATTTTCCCAGATCAGTACATAGTGAGCTAGGCTGGCTTGGCATGTTGTGATTTGTTTTTTTTTGGTTTAGGGAAGTGTAAATCCTATGCTCCATTCGAAAACACCGAATTAGCAGGTGAGCTTTTGTATTCAAATCATGCCTGGAAAATTATTCAACTACTCTTCCATTTTCCTCATCCTTCAGCTTAGAGGAATCCTTCCTTTTCATACAATTCCATATCTGTGTGCCCAATAGTAGACAGATAATCTAGTTTTTATGGCAGTTTTACCCACTTGTACTTTTTTTAAGGCTTTAAATTTATTTTTATTAAAGATATTATTTGAGTTTTACAATTTTCCCCCATCTTGCTTCCCCCCCCCCCACAGAAAGCACTCTGTCAGTCTTTACTTTGTTTCCATGTTGTACCTTGATCCAAATTAGGTGTGATGAGAGAGAAATCTTATCCTTAAAGAGAAGTCTAAGAGGTAACAAGATCAGACAATAAGATATCTGCTTTTTTTTCTAAATTAAAGGGAATAGTCCTTCCACAGCTCCTTATCTGGATACAGATGGTACTCTCCTTTGCAGACAGCCCAAAATTGTGCCCGATTGGTGCACTGATGGAATGAGCAAGTCCTTCAAGGTTGAACATCACTCTTATGTTGCTGTTAGGGTGTACAGTGTTTTTCTGGTTCTGCTCATCTCACTCAGCATCAGTTCATGCAAATCCCTCCAGGTTTCCCTGAAATGCTGTCCCTCCTGGTTTCTAATAGAACAATAGTGTTCCATGACATACATATACCTTTGTTTGCTAAGCCATTCCCCAATTGAAGAACATTTACTGGATTTCCAATTCTTTGCCACCACAAACAGGGCTTCTATAAATATTTTTGTACAAGTAATGTTTTTACCCTTTTTCCTCATCTCTTCAGGGTATAGACCCAGTAGTGATATTGCTAGGTCAAAGGGTATGCAAATTTTTGTTGCCCTTTGGGCATAGTTCCAAATAGCTCTGCCGAAGGGTTGGATGAGTTCACAGCTCCACCAACAGTGTAATAGTGTCCCAGATTTCCCACATCCCTTCCCCACTTGTACTTTTGATACAGAAAATTGTAAATCCCCAGGGTTCAACATTGGCTCAAATGAAACAAGCCACACCCTTTAAGGTTGCTGGGCAGCTAAATGATGCAGTGGATAGAATACTGAGCTTTTGGTATGTGACCCTGGGCAGATCACTTCACTCTGTTTGCCTCAGATCCTCATCTATAAGGAGGAACTAGAAAAAGAAATGGCAAAACCAAGAAAATTCCAAATAGGATGGAGAGTTAGACATGACTGAAAAATGTCCAACATTAGGGATATTAACTAATGGGAATGTATCTTGTAGGCAGTATGTGTAGTATAGAAGTATCAGCAGTATCACTAACCAGCTTTCCAATTAGACATGTCCCAAGTGAAACCCTTTCAATTCAGTTTTCCTTATCTTTAAAATAAGGAATGAGGACTAAATAAAACTCTATGAACCTTCATGGTGCTATACTTTTAAAAGTTAGCATTTCAAACACTTTTCAAAAAAAATGTTCCCTAGAAAAGAATTCTGAAATACTTTTTTTGTGTGCTCAATTTTGAGTCCCTGACCTTAATACAGGAAGAACTGATTTCAAATTTAGCTGCAAACACTAATAACACTGTTATACTGGGCTAACTCCTTAACCTCTGCCTCTCTCAGTTTCCTCACCTATCAGATGGAAACAATAATAGCACCAATTCCTGGGATTGTGATAAAATGAGGTAACATTTGTAAAGCACTGGGATAATGCTAACTATTATTAATTTAATAAATATTCGTCAAGGGTGATAATGGCCATAAAGAAAAAGTGAACAGTTTTCATTGTAATAGTGAATTCTTGAAGTAGAGCAAATTAACCATTCTGGTTGGAAGTTCCCTTTAACTAATAACAGTATAAAATGCATGGTGTTTTACCATATTGGTATCACAAAATACATATATTTAAAAATGTTGTTGTAAAATTAGGAAATTAATTAAAAAATAGTTACATTATCAGTCCTCTCTCACATTCTCTGGTCAATAAACTCAAACACATTTGTAGGTATTACTCTATTATTAATTTCTCCTAAGAATGTGTTGCATCTGAACAATTGGATTTTTTTTCATGGAGTTCAACCTGTGTAGATAGAAATAATTAGGTGTTTAATAGCAATAGGAGTTAGGACTAAGCCTTTATGTAGCAGTGAGCCCAATGACTATCTTTTGATCTTGGTTACAATGGTTTTGTCTGTGTGAAAGCTTTTTAATTTAATGTAATCGAACTCATCTAGTTTGTTTTTAGTGATGTTCTCCATCTCTTCCTAGCTGCCTACTCTTAAAGAACTAGGTGGATTTAGATAACTCTTCTCTGTGATTTTTTTCATTTGTTTTGAATTCAACTTGCTTTTAATGATCTTTTCATTTACATTATTGTGGCTATTGTGTACATTATTGGTTTCATATAATTTCGTTCTGCTCTAGTTCTTTAAAAATCTCTTATGTTGGTTTTTCTTGGAAGGGGTAAGAAGAGGGATATATTTTAGAACAAAAAGTATGAATACTATTTTAAAAAGTTTCATGTTTCTTTGAATTTCTCGTGTTTATAATGCCTTATTTCACAGTAATATTCTATTTAAATTTTTCAACCATCCTCCAATTGATGCACAGTTGCTTTGCAATTATGTCTATTTTGAGTATATACATATATATGTATATATATATATATATATGTATATACATATATACACTTTGTTTCTGTCATTGACTTCTTTGGCACATATATTTAATAGTGAGATTCCAGGGCCAGTGGGCATGGGCAGTATCCTCATTTTTCTTGCCCAGTCTAGAACTTTTGGTCTACTTAACGGCTTTCTCATCAGTATATCCATCTTCCTATAGCCCTTTCATCATTGAATATAGTTGTCATGTATTCTTATTTCCTGGGTATGAGAAAGAGCTTGGTTATTTGTATTTTCATTTCTCCTACTATTGAAATATGATTTCATGTTATTATTTGTAGTTTGAAATTCTTTTTTCATTGATCATTTGCAATATCTGGAATAGTCTATGTTCTTCCTCCTCTGACTTCTAGATTCCCTGTTTTTCTTTTTTTTTTCTTTCACATATCCATAGTCCCATATTCTGTAAGCATTTCACTTTCTTCTTCAATTTCTCTCTTCTTTCTGAAGTTACCTCTAGTATATTCTCTTCATATCTTGTTTGTACTTAATAACTTGTATGTTGCCTCCTCTTTTGGTCTCAGATCTTCAAGAATATGTTCTAATTTTGCTTTTGATGGCACAAGCTTACTGTTTCATAAATGTTAGCTGTTAGGTAGCCATTTATTCATATTTTATAACTACGTATCAAATAGGAATGACCCCTTAATGTGACATTTATGACAAATCTTGTTCTTCTTTGTATTTTTAGGCAATTCATTTATCTTGGTTTGAAAATCAAAAGGACTTAAATAGAAGCCTCAATTAGCAAAAGCCTAAATATACTTTTTTTTGCAAGGCAAATAGGGTTAAGTAGCTTGCCCAAGGCCACACAGCTAGGTAATTATTAAGTGTCTAACACCAGATTGGAACCCAGGTACTCCTGACTCCGGGGCTGGTGCTTTATCCACTATGCCACCTAGCCGCCCCCCACATATACTTTCAAGTATGTGACAGTGAAACCTTGGGAATTCCTGACCCAGGAGAATTGTTTCTTTATAATTTCTCCAGCTATTTTTCAAGGGACAGACATCTTTATCAAGCAGCAACTTATAATATTTTCATTGTGAAAAGGCAGAAAGTGCTGGGAGGGCTGCTGCCTAGTGCTGCTCTAAGAAATGTTATATAATTTTCTCAGTGATGCCTATTTCCTCAGTGAGGATAATTTTGGTTATTGCACCTGTGATTTCATTGTATATATTGAATTTCCAGACTCTTTCTTCCAATGAGAGTTTGTACTTTCTTATTTTAGAGCAGCCTAGAGCATTGAGAGGTTAAACAACTAGCCCAGTGTCATAGTCTTTCTTTATAGCAGTAGGGACCAGAATCTAAATTTTCCTGATTCCAATGCCATCTCTGAATCTCCTGTTGCTGTTTCACAACTGCCTCAGTAGTCCATGAACAGGAATACAAAAGAATACCTTTTTTTTTTTTTTTGCAAGGCAGTGTAGTGAAGTGACTTGCGCAAGGCCACACGGCTAGGTAATTATTAAATGTCTGAGGTCACATTTGAACTCAGGTCCTCCTGACTCCAGGGCTGGTGCTTTATTCACTGTGCCACCTAGCTGCCCCCAGAAGAATTCCTTTTGTAATTTTTCAGATCAGATTATTGAAAACATTTTTAATAAGCATTAGATCCACCTGTTTGTTTTTTGTTGTTGTTGTTATTCAAATACTCAAATAAGCGAATTCTTTTCTGTTGCTTAAAATAAGACACCTGCACCTCATAGAAGTAATCTCTTATCTTTGAATAAGCAAAGCAGTGTATTTGGAGTTGACTGTACTTTTTTGGTTGTGGCCTTAACCAGTATATTGATCGACATGCCTTGCTGCTTGTTGTTTGTTCTTTTGTGGGTGGTAGTGGAAGAGCAGTGTTTAAAGCATTAAGAACATTGTGCACTCTAAGTGTAAGCAGCTTGCTGTGAAGGAATTTGCAAACATAGGACTGCTTGTTTTACTTTTTTTGGACATATATTTGACTGAATTAAGTATTTTAATGGAAAGTAGATTCAAAACCAAGTATTATAATCCCTCCCTCCCTTCATTCTTGCTTTTCTTCATTATTCCCTCCCTCTCTTCCTTTACTCATCTTCCTTCCTCTCCTTTTTCTTTTCTTCCTCTCCCCCTTCATTCTCTATACTCATGTACCCTTTCTCTTTCCCAACACCTTTATTCTCTCTCCTTCCTTACCTCTATTCTTCCCTTCTTTAGTCCCCGAATCTTCTTTCATCACTCTCCTTCCTTTATTAGTAAATCAACAAGTTTTTATTAAAAACCTACTGTTTACTCTCTACTGTGTCTAGGCACTGGGAGTATAAGTACAAAGAATTCCTAGTAGGTAGGAGCTTAGATTTTTTTCATATATTTATATATGTTAATGTATACATATAAATCTATATAGAATAGATACAGATACACACAGAAAGTGTTTTGGGGATGGGGGCACTAGTATCTGAAAGAAATTAGTATTTCATGTAGAAGTAATGTTTTGTGGCATTTTTCAGTTGTTTCGGACTTTGTAATCTCAATTGGGGTTTTCTTGGCAAATTATAATGGCACAATTTTCCATATTCTTCCTCAGTTCATTTTACAGATGAGGAAACTGAGTTTAAAGGGTTAAGTAACTCACTGTCACAAAACTATTAATTCACTTAGACCAGATTTGAATTTGGAAAGCTGAGTCTTCTTGATTCCAGGCCAGGAAGTCTGCCCATTATGCCAACCCTCTGCCCATAGTTTTCTTCAAAACTCAACTCATTTGAAAGCTTCCTCCATAAGCCAGAGAATACCATTAGAATATTATATATTTACTTATATGTGCATATATGTTGTTTCCTTCAATTCCTTGCCTTGAGGGCAGGAATTTTTACATTTTTGTCTTTATATCCTCAGTCTCTCAAATTATGGCTGAAAAATAGTTAGATACTTAATAAATGTTTCCTGATTGGTTGTTTAATCTGCAGTTCCAGTGAAGGAGGTAAAACATTCAGAAGACAGGCATATGTAATCCCTTACAATCAAAGAGTAATGTGGGCTTTCCCAAAATTCTATACTTGCTTTATAATCACAGCAGTATTATTCACTTTATCTACCCAGTTCTTATGAAGCTTATATATTATCCATTTTCATCTATATTGATAGATAATAATTAGCTGTAAAACTGAGAAGTCTTTGAAGTACCTGAATTTCTTTTATAAGGTGGGATTTTAGCTGGAACTTGAAAGAAAAAGGAAAAGCCATGGTAAAGTGAGAGAAGAGAATGCATTCTCGTCTTTGAGGACAACCAGGGGAAAATGCCTAGAGCAGACAGATGGAGAGCCTTGTTCAAGTAATAGCATTGAGACCAGGCCCCAGAAGCAAAGACTATGGGCAGGAGGAGGGTTAGGTCATGATTGTCTTTGGATGTCAACAGAGAATTCTCTGTTTGATTCTAGACACAATATAGTAAGGGAGGGACTTGGTCAGATTTGCATAGTACTAACATCACTGACAGCTGTGAACAGAGGGTGAACTGGATTGGGTACAGATTCATGGTCTCAAGATCCATTGGTAGTGAGGATGGTAATCTGTGCCAGAGTAGTGCCAGAGAAGAGGAGGAGATGGAAAAGAGAAATAGTATAGAGATAAAACCAACAGTCTTGGGGGTAAGGGATTGTGGTGCAAGATAGTGAAGAACTGAGAATGACACATTGTGAGCTTGGGAAAACTGGGAGGAATGGTAGGTGCCCTCAATCACCATTGAATAATAAAGAAATTTGGAAGGAGGGAAAGTTTAGAGGGAAATAGATCAGTTCAGTTTGGGGCATGTTGAATTTAAAATGTCTACAAGATAGCAAATTTGTGGCACTTAGTAGGCAGTTGGAGACAGGAGTTCAATGGAGTAGTTAGGTCTAGATAAATAGATTTGAGAACCATCAGCAAAGAGATGGTAATTAATTTTGTGTCAGTTGTGGAGATCACCAAAGTGAAATCGTATAGATGAAGAAGAGAACATGATCCAGCCCAGTGCTGTGGGGGTTAGCAGGTGTGACCTGGATGAAGATACAGCAAAGGAGGCAAAGAAGGAATTGACAGATAGGAGGGAAATCAGAAGACACTAGTGTCCAGAAAACCTAGATAGAAGGAACTAGCATGCAGAAGAAGATATTGAGAGGTGTTAAGGATTGCAGAAAGTTCCAAACGAATGAGGACTGAGAGACCAAAGGCCATTGGATTTGTCAAATTAGAGATCATTGGTAACCTTGAATAGAGCTAATTCTACTATATTATTCCTGTTGCTAGTATCCTTAAGAAACTACTACTACTATCATTAATATTATTACTATTATTTTCCTAGAGTCTTGAGAAAACCATTTCATTGGATTGATAAGCAAATCACGTTGTCAGATCTTATGAACTAATGAAAAATTACTTTATTAGCAATGTATAGGATCTGGAGGTATAAAAGACATAGGACATATGAACCAATTAAGAACCTGGTGCAGCAACCTAGTCATGAAGTGATCTTGGTAGTATCTACATCAGTGAAGAAAAAGGGTCATGTATCATACATGTGACAGTAGAAATGGCAAGATTCAGCAACTAACTTAATGTATGGGGTGAAGGAGAGTGAAGAGTCAGAGATAATGCCTAAGTTAGAAATCTAGGTGGCTAGTGTTATTGATGGTGCCTTCAACAGAAATATTGAAGTTTTATAAAGAGTAAGATTTGGAAGGGAGAGAGACATCAATTCTGTTTTGAAGTTGCTGAACTTATTATACCTTTGGGACATTTGGTTTAAAATGTCCATTAGGAAAATGGTTTTGTGGGACCAAAATTCAAGGGTGAGACCAAGACTAGATACATACTTATTATATACACACACATTTTATATATACATGTACATATACATGAATACAAGTCAATTCATAGAAATTATATTTAAGTTCATGAAAAATGATGACATTTCCAAGAGAAAGAATGGAAAAATAAAACCTGAAACAAATATGCTACTATCTAGATAATTGTCCAGCTATATTTTTCCCATTCTATACTGATTTCAGAGTTTGAATCAGAGTTTAGTTAACATATTGTTTATATCACATTACTTTTTATTTTTTGTATCACAAGAGTAGTAAACATTGTCTTTTTCTCTAGGATGGTAATTGTTAGGGAAACCCCCCAACCTCACTATTATAACTTCCTTTTAAAAACATATTTTAGTTTCTCTTCCTTTCATATTGTCTGTCACTAATAACAATTCCTTTATAATGAAGCCTCTCTATTGAAAGAAGCATTTTGGCTTTACGAAGTCAAGTATTAGAAATTCATGTGTTTAAAAAATCTAAACCTATTGTTTAAACAGGCTTTATCAATAAGGTTCTTCTAAATTGAGCTTGTATTAAAAAGAGTGATTGTAATGTATGAGTTCTAATACTCTTTACTCCAGAGGTTGATTTAAAAGATGAGAAGATAGTTGATAAGGGGTAGTACTAATTTTGAAAGTTGCGTTGATTTTTTTGCTATCAAAAACTATTATTCACAGGTCTGTATGATAGTGTTAATACTAAAATGATTTGTTAAAAGGAACTCTTCAAAAATTGCTTTAAAAAGTTTAAACTTTTAATTACAAATTTTCTTACTCCAGCTCCTTTTTCATCCATTGAGAAACCAAGAATTATGTGATACCCATTAAACATGTAAAGTAGGTGAAAAACAAACTTTGCAAAGACTAATATGTATATGTTGCCAAAATTCCCCTAAGAATATAGAAGCTAAAAAAAATGTGATTCAGTCTACTCTTGAGTTCTTCAGTCCTCTGAATGTATAGTAGTTTTCATCATGAATCCTCATAAGTTATTGTGGATCATTGTATTATTCAGAATAATTAAATCTGTTGTTCTCCTGGTTCTGCTTAATTCACAAAGGCATTTTCTGAAGGTTTCCTGAAACCATCTATGTCATCATTTCTTATAGCTCAGTAACATTCTATCACAGTCATATATCACAATTTGTTCAGTATCCTTCAACTTCTAAATCTTTACAGAGCTGTTATAAATATTTTTATAATGTGGGTTTATTTTCTTTGATCTCTACAACATACAGACCTAGTAGTGGTATTCCTAGGTCAAAGAGTATACTCGATTTTATCGCCCATTCAGTATAAATCCAAATTGCTTTCCAGAATGATTGGACCAGTTTTCAACTTTAGCAACAGTACATTATTTTCCCTATTTTTCCAAAACTGTTTATCACTTGTCATTTTCTTTTTCTGTCACATTAGCCAATTTCATAGGCATAAAATGTTATCTTAAAAGTGTTGATTTGCATTTGTCTAATCAATAGTGATTCAAAGTATTTTTTTTAAATTTGATTGTAGATATTTGATTTCCTATCCTGAAAACTGCCTGTTCATATACTCTGACTATTTATCAATTGAGGAATGGTTCCTATTTTCATAAATTTGGCTCATTTCCCTATTTATTTGAAAAATGAGGCCCTTGTAAGAGAAACTTGCTTTTTAAATTGAGATTTATATATAAAAAAGAGTGATTTTTTTTCAATTACCTGTTTTCCTTCTAATTTTATCTGCATTTGTTTTGTTTATGTAAAATTGTTATAAAATAAAATCCTTTTTAAGGTGATTAAAACCCCTTTTACCTCATGATACTTTCATCTTTTGTTTAATTAATTTAATTCTTCCCTTATTAATATGTCTGACAGGCACTTATTCCTATGTCCTGCTAATTTGCTTATGGTGATACCTTTTATAGCTAGATCACATACTGATTTTAATCTTCTGTTGGGATATGGTAGAGGACGTTGGTCTAGTTTCTGCCAGACTGTGTTCCAGTTTTCCCAGTAATATTTAGTGAATAGTGAATTCTCGCCACCAAACCAAGATCTTTGGGTTTATCAAATATTAGATTATTTGTGGTCATTTACTTCTGTATATTATAGCCATGCTATTCCAGAGATCTACCACTGTATTTCTTATACAGTGCCAGATTATTTTGATGATTAACACTTTTGACATAATTTGAAATCTGGTACTATTGGACCACCATCCTTCACTTTTTTTCCTTTGATTCCCTTGATATTCTTGACCTTTTGTTCTTTGAGATAGATTGTCTTTTTTTCTAGCTCTATAAAATACTTTTTTGGTAGTTTTACAGATAATACTAATGCTAATACTCCTACTGATAATAAATTAACTTAGGTAACATTATCATTTTTCTTAATATTAGATGAGTCTATCCTGAAGCAATGAATATGTTTCCACTTGTTTAGATTTGGCTTTATTTTTGGGGACTGTCTTGTAATTATGTTTGCATATATCCTGTGTGTTTTTTGGCAGGTAGACTCACAAATATTTTGTACTATTTTCAGTTATTTTAAATGGAATTTCTGTTTCTATCTCTTCCTGCTGTGTTTTGTTGGTAATAGAAGTACTGATACTTTATGTTGGTTTATCTTATATCCTACATTTTTTTGCTAAAGTTGTTAATTATTTTGACTAGTATTTTAGTTGATTCTCTATGGTTCTCTTCATATACCATCATATCATCTTCAAATAGTGATAGTTTTATTTCCCTTTTGACTTATTTTCATTCTTTTAATTTCTTGTCCTTTTTGCTAGCATTTCTAGTACTGTACAGAATAGTAATGGTAATAATAGACAACATTTCTTCACCTCTGTGATCAGGGAGGCTTCCAGTCTATCCCAATTCAGATAATGCTTGTTCTTGGTTTAATTAGATACTGCTTGTTCTTGGTTTAATTAGATACTGCTTATCATTTTAATAATAAATCCAATAATTTAATAATAAATCCAATAATTATCCATTTAAGAATAAATCCATTGATTCCTATGTTTTCTAGCATTTTAATAGGAATGCTCATTGTATTTTGTCAAAAGCCTCTTCTGCATCAATTGATGTAATCATATGGTTTATCTTGTTTTTGTTATTAATGTAGTCATTTATACTGATAGTTTTCTTAATATTTAACAAGTCCTACATTCTTGGTGAGAATCTTATCTGGCCATAGTGACATTTCATCTTTGTGTGTATATATTGCTGTACGTTTTTTGTAGTATGTCATTGAAGTTTTTTGTATCAATATTTATTAGTGAAATTAACCTGTCATTTTCTTTCTCTGTTTTTGCCCTTTCTTGAGATACTATTTTGAATAGGTGCAAGGAACAGTATAATCTTAATATATTTCAAAAAGAATTTGCATCATTTCTCAGACTTTAGACTTGCTTCACACAGCTTATAAATTGTCTTCACCTTCCTTAGAAACAAAATGTAGATTCTTTTTATTTTTAACATTGCCATCTGTCAGTGAGATTCTAAAGCTAAAAGAAGCACCTAAAGTTTGGAACTGTTGAAAAATTTTAGTTTCCCCATAATACTATGTAGCTATCCAACTATGGAAAATTCTCTTTTTCATGGCATTACCAAAAATGTTCAGTGGTTTGCTGTCATGGAAAGAAAAACAGTGTTGATATCAGTAATATGATATCAGATCATTGTATTAGTGGATGGTGCTATTTTAATTAATAATAATATCAATTCACAGTTTACAGTCTTTTATACTTTGCAAAACAAAAGAAAAGTTCTCCATTAAAGTTTTTCTTTGGAAGTGGCTTTTTTTTTTTAAGTTTTTGCAAGGTAATAGGGTTAAGTAGCTTGCCCAAGGCCACACAGCTAGGTAATTATTAAGTGTCTGAGGTGGGACTCCAGGGCTAGTGCTCTATCTATTGCGCCACCTAGCCACCCCATAAGTGCCTTTTTAAAAAATACTTATTTATCTGTTAATGAAATAATTACTAATGGAATCTCTAACTAGCATTGCCATGTATTTCTTAAATTAGTTAGGAAACCAAATAGTATTTTGAATAAACCATCATGAAGTTTATCCTTTGTCCCAGTAGATTCTTATTTAACCATATCTTTTTTTGAATTATATCTTCCCAGTCTCTTCTGGAATCCATTTCTTCCCCCTTTTGTTTTTTATCTCTTTCTTCCTGATGATTCTCTTCTTCCTTCTCCACTTTCCTTTCCCTCTTCTCTTTTCTTTCTCTCTCCCTCTCAGAAGTGTGAGCATGAAAAAGATGACAGCTCTGGTTTCTATTAAATTCCATGGGGGAGGAAGGTTTTTCATTAAAAACTTCCATTAAAGAAAAGAAACCCAACTTAAACTCCATGTAATAAAAAATTAACTATCTCCTTTGGTTTTCATAGCACTTTCTCTCTGATGGTATCTTTTTTCTTTGTCATAAAACAGGGACCAGTTCTTTATTATTAATTATTTTGCATTATTATAAACATGTCGCTTAATATAAAAAGTGTAAAATAATTTCAGATTTTGAAGTTTTTTTAAGAAAATCAAAGAATTTCATCATAGAATCATATATTTTTATTTGTAATAGGGCCTTAATAGGACTATCCAGCTTCCTTTTTCCATTGAAAAGGAATTGAAACTCAGAGAAATTTAAGTGATTTACCAGAAGTCCTTCTGGGTAGGAAACAAGATAGAACTTAGAGCTGACTCCAACTCCCAACAGCATTTCCATTATAACAAACATGGCCAATCTTCAATTCTTATATGTAAATCTATACCCTTCTTTGCTATAACTGCATGAAGAAACATCATTATTGTTACTGTTAAAATCACTGAACTGATTTCTATGCCAATTTTTATTTACTGAATTTTAAAGGGTATGTATGATTGGATTTTTTAGAAGTCAAGAACTGTTCTAAACCTGATTTCCACCCCCCCATTCTAACATAAATTAGAATGTATTGAATGAATGACTATTAGTCCTTTGCAGTCATAACTCTCAGAGCAAAAGGCTACTTGGAGGATCTCCAGTCTCATTGGAACATTGTGGGCATATATGAGTGGGGGTGAAATGGGAAAAGGAATAGATTACTCCAAAAAGCTTGCTTTCAATTCTAGGATCTGTTAAAGTTATGTAGTCTCTACTCTATTCATGTACCACCAAAGTATGTGTATATATAGTACACAGTTATCAAAAATAAAGATAAAAATTGGCATAGTACATGTAGCTCTAGATTGGTAGCTAGGATGATTTGAGTAAAGTTATAATATTTGATACTGACTATTAAGAAGGCTAGTAACTTCTCTGGACCTCAAGCATGTCTTTAAGACAATAAATTAGGAGTATAAATCTTGTAGAGTAGCAGGAAAAAATATAAGAGAAATTATTTTTGGATTATTCATTAATATTATTTCTATTACAATTCCTATAATCAATTCATATAATCAAGAATTAACTTCTATATTTCCTTAAATACAAGAGAGAAACCCATTGAATGTACACAAAAAGATATATCAGTACACAGCAAATGGCAATCAGAATATTTATTGATGAAAATCAACCATATAGGAATATAACTTACTTTTTTCCATTGTTCTTCCTTAAAGTAATCAATATATTGATACTTTATAGGGTTATAGCCTAACCTAGTTAATCACTAACTAGCTATGACCATTTTCATTAGGTTCTGAAAATTAACTTTAAATTTCATTTTCTTTCCTTTACCTTCTTTGTTTTTGTTTTCTTTCTCTAATTGCATGAAAATTTGAAATTGCTTAGTACAAACCTAGCTTCTGCATTTTTTCATAGAAATTCCCAGCTGAGCCCAGGAGAAGCTTGTTCTCCATGATCTCTCTTAATGAAACTTAACTTTTACTGTGAAACCTTCTGTTTGTATGTTGTAGTAGTAATTATCTTTTACCTATTTAGCCTCTTATCAAATGTAGATTATTTGGGGGGGGGGGTTTACTGAAGTCCTGAAATTTAGATTAAAAATTGGAATTTAGATTAAGATGGCCAATAGGTTTTAAGTATTATTTGGGAACAAAGTAAGAATAAGGTCTTAATCTCCTCTCTGCTTCTGATTTACCCTGACAAATTAGTTTTTATCTTTTCTCATCTATAAAATGTTCTCAAGGATTTCAATAAGATTAATACTATCATGTAAACTTTTTGTGTTTGTTCTTGAGACTCTCCTAGACATTAAATATGAAGTTTACCTTTTGTGTATTCAAACACTGGAAACATTCAGGACCTTTATTATTTAGGAACTGTCATTCTTGCAAAAGTCCCTTAACGAAAGTCCATTTTATCATGTTCAATAGACATTTGGACCAAAATATAGAATTGATAAGATCTTTTATTATTTTATTTTCTTAAAATAATGATATGGTAATATGTAATCTTATTTTTCAGTATAGCTTCTCTACTTGAGATGCATTTTATAACAAATGTTACAATTTGTTTTGAAATATTGAGATTAATATTTTGTCTTTATAACAATTACATTATAAGTTCTAGTTTTACATATATATTTAAAATGATATTGAAACCACTATCATTTTGATAACTAGAATATTCTTTATTCATCCTTAACTATTGCAGAAGGAGATACTCAGGTTCAAACATTTCATTTCAGTGTACTAGCATAAACCAGCTTCACTACTGTTCTTATTCAATTGTAAAACCAATTATATCATATAGGGATTCCTTATCCACTTATATTTAGAAAAATTATAGATTTTTCAAAGAAAAATCATAATTTCTTCTGAAGGGTTCCCAAGTGATTAACAATGAGACCTTTATTTCTATTTCATTTGTATGGTAGTGTTTTTTAAACTGGAAAATATTTTATAAATTTAATATCTGTAGTTTTAACTTTCTTATGGATGGATTTATTTTATTTACTGGATCAGAGTGTGAATTTGAGGACTTTGCATTGTTTTATTTTTCCGTCCATTTTTTTAAGATACCTACTAGAAGTAGTAGTTTATGGTGAAAAATTTTGTTATAAAATGAATTTACTTCATCCTTATTATCACTTGAAAAGAATAAATTTTTTCTTTTTATTCAAATACCCTTTGACATAGCTAGGCATGTTTTGTGATTATATGAAAGAGACTCTGTTCTTTTAAAATATCAGACAGTTTTGCAAAGAACTTCATTTTTTAAATTAAATTTTATTTTCTTGGAGGTCTGACTTTGTTCTCTCCCATCTTCTCCTTGCACCCTCATCCCTCACCTCATATTCCCTTGACTCCTATTGAGAAAGAAAGAAAAGCAAAACCCATGCATAATGTTTAAATTAAAGAAATTTATTTATTCTTATCTTTCTAGTGTTTTAAATGGTAATACGCATTATAACTTATCAAACTTTTTCTGCATCTAATAAAGCAATCATATAGATTTTGTTGCTTGTTAATAGTATGGTCAATTATGCTCATAGTTTTCCTTCTGTTGACATAACTATACAATCTTGCCATAAATCTAGACTGATTATAGTGCATAATCTTTATGACATGTTACTGTATTCTATTTGCTAATATTTTATTTAACATTTTTACATTAAGATTTGTTGGGGATGGTGACCTATGGTTTGACCTATGGTTTTAACTTTGATGTTTTTCCCTTTTTGAATTCTGGTCCATCATTCAGTGGATATCCTTCTCAGCATCATTTGATATGCACGCCATCTGTGCCTTTGTCTAAGTCACTGATTAAAATACTAAGCAGTGTAAGGCCACCATACATGCCTAGAACTCTCCTTTTTAGCTGGCACCAAAATATTAATGATGGCTCTTTGAGGCCAGACATTTAACCATTTAATTGTCTTCATCCAGCATACCTCTCAGTATTTTCCCCTAGAATCATATATTAAATACCTATTAATCTACTAGTGTAAGGGACAGAAAGACAAGTTCCTAACCTCAGGGAACTAAAGAAAAGGAAAAGAGGTAAAGTTAGGAAGGCCAGTTAGATTTCATTTATCCATTTGTGAGGCAATGAGTCTAGGGTGCAATTCGGGAGTTGGTTGGGGGAAGAGGAAGAAAAGATTGAAAACCAATTTTTTATATTACCACACAAAATTTGCTTGAAATATAGTTATAGTTTTCTAATGGCTTGCACCTGAAGCTAACTTGGGGTTATATTCCATGTGAACTTGGTAATAGTGTTCTTGCTCTGCTTTTTGCCTTTGAATAAGGGCCATAACCTCAGGTGATTCTTTAAGCTTATTATGTATGAAAAAGTTGCATCAGCATTTTTTTTTGAAGTGGCACAGAGTTGTTTTATTTCAATAGACACAGAATGCAAAAGGAGACATCTGATGCCCAACTGTGCAAGTGACAGACCCTAGGGGAGAAAGGCAAACAAAGAATCCAAAAAAGGTCTACAACAAAAACAAGCCCTCCTAATGAGAGGTCTCTCCCAGCAGCACTAAGGATGTACTGGTAAAGTCCTCTCTGGCAGGGAGACCGAGGGTCATGGGCTTCCCCGTTTGGGTGAGTGGCCTGACCTCAGCTGAGGAGGGCTGGGGCTCGTGAAGGTCACTATCAAGGGCATTGCTCAGCACACACACACACACACACACACACACACACACACACACACACTAGGCCTAAATGTGTGACTATTGTGAGCTATGAAAATGTAAACTCAAAATTAAATCAACAAATCAAGAACAAAGGCATAAAGATCATCCATGGCTCCTGTAAGGCATCAGGGGCTGTTGGTTCAGCCCTTAACAAACTGGGCTGGCACAGTGACTGACATTTGGGATTCCCCAGAAAACCAAACACTCAGAATAATAATAAGAAACCAGCAGCCTCAAGTCAAGTACTCAAAAAAACCTTTTTTTTTGGTAGTATTTCATATAAAACATGAAATCAAGTTTTTTTTTTTTATTTCTTTTAAAAAAGTGAGTATTTTTAGATAGAATATATATATATATATATATATATATATATATATATATATATGCTTCTCTATTTCTTTAAAAAAGGACAGGGGCATTCAATAATATTTCAGGAGTCTTCCCTCATGCTCTGACTGGCCATCCTGGGGCAAGTACATTAAGGCAAAGGCTCTTGGGCTTCTCTGCCTAAACTGGTGCGGCCTAGGTCAGTGACACAGCCTCTCCCTCACACGACCGAGTCATCTTCCATGCCAAAGTAGACTCTTTCAGCCATGTTGATAAAGAGACCTGTGTCCACAACACCTGGTATCATTTTGATGGCCGTGTTCACTTCACTCCATTTGTGGACTTGGTCAAACTTCCAGTCCAGCAGAAAGCTGCCATTGTCTGCCACCCCAGGACCCACCTTCCGCTCAGCCATTCGTAGCTCAGCCACTCCGCCGAACCTCCAGGACAGGGCCCTGGACACGCGTAGGCCATGGGGATGACTTCAATGGGAATGCTCTTCACCCAGTGGTCGCCAAGGTTTCTTGAATCCTTCCTATAATCAGCAATAACAGTGAAACATTTGGCATAGACACCTACATTCTTCTCCTGAGCCAGACAGTCTCCACCACCTTTAATGAGATTGAGGTCAGCATCTACTTCATCAGCACCATCAATAGCAAGATCAAGCTCTGGGTGTTGGTCCAGGTCACTTAGGGGTAAGCCATTCTGAAGGATGAGCTGCTGGGCCTGAAAGGACAAAGGAATACAGACAGTGTTCAGGTTTTCTTGTTTCACACTCACAGTTATCCTCTGGATGGTGTGGACACTGGTAGAGTCGCTGCCAATGCCCAGCGCTTGGTTATTCTTCATGTGGTTCTCCATGGCCATGCAGCCCGCCAGCCACTTGGCTTCCAGGACCTGGCTGCATCAACTTTAAGGGATCGAAGTGCCGGTAACAAGATATTTCGAAGAGCACAGGAGCTTGGAATGCAGCCAAGTATCTACTTTCCTGCAAAGCTGAGCCTTCTCTTCCAGGGAAAAAGATGGACATTTAATGAAATGGAAGAATTCCAAAAATTTCTGATGAAAAGACCAGAGCTAAACAGAAAATTTGGACATCAAACAGGAGGTTCAAGAGACACATGAAAAGGTAAAAAGGGGGGGGGCAGTAAAAGGAAAAACAATGCAGTCCAGTAAGTTGAAACTAGCTATATCCCAGCATGGGGGGAAAAAAAGATTCTCATAAACTTTGAGAAATGTAACTCTAACAGAGAGAATACACCCAGCCAGAAATGATGGACATTCATGACCTATCCATGAGACTGCTATCTAATAGGATATAACTGGCTTTAACCCCATCTGGGAGAAAGACTCTAATAACTCTCAGGAATTTTGACTCTATTTGATAGAATATACAGAACTAGAAGGGACAGACACTAAGAATTTTCTCTGACTTAGATAGAATGATCTAAAAAAACACTACCTCCCTAAAAAGGGGGACAGGAAACAGATGGGAGGAGGGAGGGGATTGAATGGGGTAAATCTCATTACACTAAGAGGTACAAAAAACCTATGGTAATAGTGGGTAAGAAGGGAGCAGAGGAGAAACACCTGAATCTTCTTCTCATCAGACTTGGTTTAAAGTCCACCTATACATACTCAGTTAACTTATAAAACATCTAACCTTTCAAATATTAAAAGGGGAAAAGGGGAGGGGGGACAGAGAAGGGGAAGGGGAGTGGGGGAAATAAGGGGGAAATAACAAAAGGAAGGGAAGGGAAAAGGGAAAAAGGGAAAGGGGAAAGAAAGGGGAGGGTGTGATATAGGAGGGCAAACACACTGAAGGGGTGGTTTTCAGAAACAAAAGACTGGGGAATATGGATAAAAGGGGAAAAAGGGGGAAAATGCAAACAGAGGGAAGATAGCACTGAGGGCAATAAAGAATTAGTAATCATAACCTTGAATGTGAATGGGATGAACTCTCCCTTAAAACATAGGCAAATAGCAGAGTGGATTAAAAACTAGAATCCTACACTATGCTGCTTACAAGAAACTCATTTGAAACACAGAGATACATATAGAGTAAAGGTAAAAGGTTGGAGCAAAATATATGTTGCTTCAGCTGAAGTAAAAAAAAGTAGGGGTAGCAATTCTTATCTCAGACAAATCAGCAGCAAAAATAGATACTATTGAAAGAGATAAGGAAGGAAACTTTATCCTCCTAAAAGGTACCATAGACAATAAATTCATTTCAATATTGAATATATATGCACCCAGTGGGACAGCACCCAAATTCTTAGAGGAGATACTGAAAGAACTACAGGAAGACATAGACAACAAAACTCTATTACTGGGAGACACTTTCAGATCTAGATAAATCGAATCATAAAACAAACAAGAAAGAAATTAGGGAGGTAAATAGATTGTTAGAAAAATTAGATATGGGAGACTTATGGAGGAAACTGAATGGGGATAGAAAGGAATATACCTTTTTCTCTGCAGTACATGGAACTTATACAAAAATTGACCATGTACTAGGACATAAAAACCTAATGATCAACTGCAGAAAGGCAGAAATAGTGAATACATCTTTCTCAGATCACAATGCAATAAAAGTCATATGAAATACTGGGCCAAGGATATATTGACCCAGAACAAATTGGAAACTGAATAACCTCATTTTAAAAAAGGAGTGGACCAAAAAACAAATTATAGAAAGAATTAACCATTTTATCCTAGATAATGATAATAATGGAACAACATACCAAAACCTATGGGATTCATTAAAGCGACTCTCAGGGCATATATTATAGCTCTAAATGCTTATATGAATAAATTGGAGAAAGAGGAAATCGATGAACTAAACATGCAACTAAAAATTAGAGAAAGAACAAATCAAAAATCCCCAATTAAATACCAAATTAGAAATTCTAAAAATTAAAGGAGAAATTAATAAAATTGAAAGCAAAAAAACTATTGAATTCATAAATAAAACCAAAAGTTGGTCTTATGAAAAAACCAATAAAATTGATAAACCTCTGGTCAATTTGATTAAAAAAAAGAAAGAAGAAAACCAAATTGCTAGTATCATAAATGAAAAAGGTGAACTCACCACCAATGAGGAGGAAATTAAAGTAATAATTCAAAATTATTTTGCCCAACTCTATGCCAATAAATTTGATAATGTATGGGAAATGGAAGAATATTTACAAAACTATAAGTTGCCCAGGTTAAATGAAGAAGAGATTAAATACATAAACAACCCTATCTCAGAAAAAGAAATTCAACAAGCCATTACTGAACCCCCTAAAAAAAAATCTCCAGGGCCTGATGGATTCACAAGTGAATTGTACCAAACATTTAAGGAACAGTTGGTTCCAATTCTATATAAACTCTTTGGAAAAATAGGGAAAGATGGAACTCTGCCTAACTCTTTCTATGAAACCAATATGGTACTGTTACCTCAACCAGGAAGAGTTAAAACAGAGAAAAAAAATTATAGACCTATTTCCCTGATGAATATAGATGCAAAAATCCTAAATAAAATCTTAGCAAAACGATTACAACAAGTCAGCACTAGGATAATACATTATGATCAAGTAGGATTTATTCCAGGAATGCAGGTTTGGTTCAATATTAGGAAAACTGTTAGTATACTCAATTATATCAACAACAAACCTATCAGAAATCCTATGATCATATCAATAGATGCTGAAAAACCTTTGGACAAAATACAGCATCCATTCCTATTAAAAACACTAGAGAGTGTGGGAATAAATGGACTGTTCCTTAGAATAATTAACAGTATCTATCTGAAACCATCAACAAACATTATATTCAATTGGGAGAGGCTAGAGGCATTCCCAATAAGATCAGGGGTGAAACAAGGGTGCCCATTATCACCACTACTATTCAATATTATATTAGAAATGTTAGCATCAGCAATTAGAGAAGAAAAAGAAATTAAAGGAATTAGAATTGGGAAGGAAGAGACAAAACTCTCACTCTTTGCAGATGACATGATGGTCTACCTAAAGAATCCTAAAAAATCATCTAAAAAACTACTGGAAACAATTAGCCATTTTAGCAAAGTTGCAGGTTATAAAATAAACCCTCATAAATCCTCAACTTTTCTATATATGTCTAGCAAGAAACAGCAGGAAGAGCTAGAAAGAGAAATCCCATTCAAAGTAACCTCAGATAATATAAAATATTTGGGAGTCTATTTGCCAAGACAGACTCAGAATCTTTTTGAAAACAATTATAAAACACTTCTCACACAAATTAAATTAGATTTAAACAACTGGGCAAATATCAACTGCTCATGGATAGGTAGAGCTAATATAATAAAAATGAGAATTCTACCAAAACTAAACTATCTGTTTAGTGCCCTACCAATCAAAATTCCAAAAAATCACCTTAACGAGTTAGAAAAAATAGTTAAGTAAATTCATATAGAGAAATAAAAAGTCAAGAATTGCCAGGAGCTTAATGAAAAAAAGTGCAAAAGAAGGTGGCTTAGCCCTACCTGATCTAAAATTATATTATAAAGCATCAGTCATCAAAACTTTTTGGTATTGGCTAACAAACAGATTGGTGGACCAGTGGAATAGACTAGGTGTAAAAGCAGGAGATAATTATAGTAATCTGCTGTTTGATAAACACAAAGAGTCTGGCGATTGGGATAAAAATTCCCTCTTTGATAAAAATTTCTGGGATAATTGGAAGTTAGTATGGAAATAACTTGGATTAGACCAACACCTCACACCCTTTATCAAGATAAGATCCAAATGGTTACAGGACATAGACATAAAAAAACAATACTATAAGCAAATTAGAAGATCAAGCACTAGTCTACCTGTCAGATCTATGGAAAGCGGAAGAGTTTCTGACTAAGGAAGAGTTGGAGAACATCACCAAAAAACAGTTACATTATTTCGATTACATTAAATTAAAAAGCTTTTACACAGAAAAACAATGTAACCAAGAACAAAAGAAATGTAATAAATCTTCACAACTAATGATTCTGACAAAGGACTCATTTCTAAAATATACAGAGAACTGAGTCATATTTTTAAAACAAAAAGCCATTCCCCAATTGACAAGTGGAAAAGGATATTCAAAGGCAATTTACAGATGAGGAGATCAAAGTAACCCATAGCCATATGAAAAAATGCTCTAAATCATTAATTATTAGAGAAATGCAAATTAAAGCTTCCCTGAGGTACCACCTCATACCTCTCAGATTGGCCAGTATGGCCAGGAAGGATAATGATCATTGTTAGAAGGGTTGTGGGAAATCTGGGACACTGTTTCACTGTTGGTGGAGCTGTGAACTCATCCAACCCTTCTGGAGAGCTATTTGGAACTATTCCCAAAGGGCAACAAAAATGTACATACCCTTTGACCCAGCAATACCACTACTGGGTCTATACCCTGAAGAGATGAGGGAAAAGGGTAAAAACATTACTTGTACAAAAATATTTATAGCAGCCCTGTTTGTGGTGGCAAAGAATTGGAAATCCAGTAAATGTCCTTCAATTGGGGAATGGCTTAGCAAACTGTGGTACATGTATATCATGGAACACTATTGTTCTATTAGAAACCAGTAGGGAGGGGATTTCAGGGAAACCTGGAGGGGTTTACATGAACTCATGCTGAGTGAGATGAGCAGAACCAGAAAAACACTGTACACCCTAACAGCAACATGGGAGTGATATTCAACCTTGAAGGACTTGCTCATTCCATCAGTGCAACAATCAGGAACAATTTTGGGCTGTCTGCAAAGGTGAGTACCATCTGTATCCAGATAAGGAGCTGTGGAGTTTGAACAAAGTGCAAGGTCTATTCCCCTTAATTTAGGAAAAAAAACCAGATATCTTATTGTCTGATCTTGTTACCCCTTATACTTCTCTTCACTTTAAGGATATGATTTCTCTCTCATCACACCCAGTTTGGATCAAGGTACATCATGGAAACGAAGTAAAGACTGAGAGAGTGCTTTCTGGGGGGGGGGGGGGAGGGAAGCAAGATTGGGGGAAAATTGTAAAACTCAAATAATACCCTTCATAAAAATAAATTATAAAAAGAAAAAACCCTTTCCTCATTTATTCTAGAAACTTTAATTGATCTTGTGGGTATTCTGTGTATTTTGTTTATTTTGTTTCATTTCTTTTTGGAGCTTAATGAGCATTCTGATGTTTGTGGGTTTGCTTTTGGTTTGTTTTGTTTAGTTTTTTATCTTTGCTTGTAGATGTTTATAGATATTCTCTTCTAGGTTTGTATATTAGAACTTACAACAGCTCTACCTTAATTTTTTAATCCTTGTTTAGAAAAGGAACAACTGTGATGGGGTTCCCTTTCCCTTGAATGTCGGATCCTATCTCAGATGCTCATTTTCACATCCTTCCTCTAGGATGAACTGAGACCTTTTTCCTCAACTTTGGTGGAATCTCAGATTACCCTTCCTCTGGGGATTAGGATCAGAGCAATAGGGCTAAAGTCCCTTTCTTTATTCCTGGGACTGAATCCAGGGTCCTCCCTTCTCTAATCATCAGATCTGGTTGAGGCTTTTTTTACCCCTTGGGAGTTACAAGGATTTTCCTCTCCTTTTCTCTTCCCCTGGGATCAGGAATCTGATTGTGGTGGCCCTCAGATCAAATCTGAGATCCTCCTCCATTTTCATGCAGATTCCCTTTTCTTCATATCCTGAGGCTGAGTCAAAGGGACTGAGATGTGTAGCTTGAGAAATGGGCTATACTCCCTACTCCTAGTCAGTCATCAGGTTATTATTAATTCAGAACATTCAGTTTTAATTGTGCTGTTGTCCTTTCTATTTACATTATTGTAGCCACTATGTATATTCCTTTTTTTGGTTCTGTTTACTTCTCTTTGCATGAATTCATGTAAGCCTTTCCAAGCTAATGTTTTCATTTTTAAGTGGCTGTAAATAATTTTGTGTATACTGGTTGTTACCTTTTTTGATTGGCTGTCTTATGCATTCTTAGCAGTTGAATCTCCACATCAAAGCATGGACATTTTAACTGTGTTCTTTATCTAATTACAAGTTACTTTTTCAAAATTGTTGGACCAGTTTATAGCTCTTATATTAACTCTTCCCATTAAAAAAATCTTTCATAATTTGCTTTGTGTGAAAGATGAAACTTCAGAGTTATTTGAATTCAATTTTCTCATTAGGGATTTGTTGGAATTTTTCCTGTGAATCTTAATAGTTTGCATTTCTTTGTTGAATTTATGTATTTTGGATAGTGTATATTCATCAGAAACATTTACATTGTGCTGCCCTTTTTCATTTATACAATCCCCCACAGTTATTCTTATCTAGTCAGTAATGGAGAAAACCTGTGAAAATGATGTAACTGACAAGCATAATTTTATTTTTCTATGAAGAGGCATTATTATTTTAATCATTCTTTCAATTAAAAATTCTCATATTTCTCAGAAGCATAGTATTTTCCTTAAGATTTAGAAGGTTCAGGGGTGGCTAGTTGGCCCAGTGGATAGATAGAACACTGGCCCTGGAGGCCCGAGTACCTCAGACACTGAATAATTACCTAGCTGTGTGGCCTTGGGCAAGCCACTTAACCCCTTTTGCCTTGAAAAATCCCCCCCAAAAAACAAACAAAAACAAAGAAACAAAAAGAGTTAGAAGGTCCAAATAGCCAGTGATAGGTCATCCACATTCCAAAACACCATCCCTGAAGTAGTCAGAGATTTTTTTTCCATGTTTTCTCTTACAGCTGTTGTAATATATCAGTTTATGTTAGGCACTTCATCCCAAATTATTTGAGTTATAATGATCAGTAAAGGATAATTAAAGCATTTCTTTTGACTCTAATCAAACTGACTTTATGCGTAATAATAAACCAGAGTTCAGACTGAATTTATGTTGAAAGGAAAATAAAACGAGATGTTTATTCATTACTAATGTGAAATTAGAGGATAGGAATTGTTTTTACATGAATAATGAAGATACTAGATTAAAATAATAATTTGAAATTTCACCTGCTCAGAATATTTAAGCACCTTTTTTCCCTTTAAGCTACAATTTTTTTTTCTGGAAATTACATCATAAAATGGAAGAGAACGAGAATAATAAATGATTGTAAAGGAAGGTTTGTGGGGTTTTTGTTTAGTTTTCTTTTGGTTTAGGCATACTTTTATTGTAATTAGTAGTTAAAGAAGTGGGAGATTGCTAATCATAGGATTGAGACTCTTGAAGTACTTAAAATGTACTTAAGTACTGAAGTACTTAAAAAGTACTTAAAATGCTAACCTTTTAAGCAGTATCCAAAATAATAACTGTTTACTGATTACCTGATACTTAATACAGCTTCTTAGGAATCCTACAAATCATATCATATTATATTAATATTTTATAGATCTACTTTTTTCTATTGGGTTATAAGAATCCTTTGGTATGATAAATTCTTGAATAATAAATTCTTAAATACATACAGCATTTTAAGGTTAACATCGCACCTTGTTTACATCATTTTAATTGATTCCCATAATGGACAGTAATGTGCAAATTTCTTTGGTACAAAATGAAATCATTTTAATTAAGTTTATATTTAATGAGCCTTATACCTTTTAAATATTAAAAATCTTTGAATGTATTAATAGTGTATTCTTTTGATACAATTATTTGCTTTATGTAATTAGACATTGACTTCATAAGATTTTGTTTCATACACTTTAATTTAAGGAGCCAAAGTGATGCATTGTATGGAGCATCACCCCTGGAATCAGGAGTACCTGAATTCAAATTTGGTCTCAGACACTTACTAGCTGTGTGACTCCTGGGGAAGTCACTTAACCACCCCAACTTGTCATTAAGCCATATATCTGTAATATTTGAATATTAATCATATTTTTGAATAACAGTATATTTTCCTAAATATAACCTAGATTATTATCCATAGACTTTCAGGAGAGTGTATGTTTAAATGAGTCCCCAGGCCTCTGAAACATGATTATCTTCATGTCTTGGATGAATTCCTTAACCTTTTAGTAACATTGTATAGGGATTTATTAAAGTACTCCACCTCTATTTAGGAATTTATGTAATTCCAGATTCTTGTCAGATTGGTATGTTTAACATAGTTCATTGTTTTCTCAATGGTAATTGAATTAAAAATTGTTTTCAAACTTAACAGATCTAACATGCTTATCTAAATTTAACAACAGTTTTTGTCACCTCAAATGAAAGTGTATTTCACAGTAAAAAAATTATCTTTTTTCTAATCTGTATTGCTCCAATCTTTATATTCTTAGCTGCCATAAGTATTTTTTTTCTTCATAGCAATGGTTAAGCAGCTCTTTCCTCATACTTCCTCTAGTCTTTTCATTTTTTTTAAATTTTAACATTAAGAATTTCTTACTATACTGTATTGGAATCAATGATAGCCTGTATAGTAAAGGTCTTTGCTCGTTTTCAAAGGATTGATTTGACTGTTTTGCAGCGTTTTTTAATTTTTAGTTTTTTTAACTTTCTGCCCGAGATAATTCTTGAACTTCAGCACAACTCATCCTTCTTTTATTGTTGCCTAAAATTATTATTGAAATATTATTTCCTTTTATTAATAGCAGTTATGTTGACAAAAGAAGATTAGCTTTGCTTTCTCTGCTGTCTGATTAATTTTTAGAGTCTTGAGAACTATAGATCAAGCCCTGGTATCTATAGGTATCTCATCTTCATGGTGGCCATATTTACTAAACTAAAAAAATAAATTATCTGGCCTGTAGGATTTTTTTAACAGTTCCATTACAAGTATCCTCTCTATCTTTTAATTGGAACTATCCAGAAAATAAAGAATGTATATTTTTAGTTCTAGTCTAGTTGCATATTGGTATTGTCCATTAAGTGTTCCTTTTTAAAAATTCACATAATATTTTCCATTTGTTATGGTCCTTACCAATTTTACATTATGAATTATGTAGATAAGGAAACAAAGAAGGAAGCACTTTTACCATAGAAGTTTTTAGCAGGACAGAATATTATTTTAAAAATAATAATGGTCTTCTATGTGCATGGTACTATGTATAATATCATCTTGGGAAGGCTTAAATTCTGAAAAGGAAAACACCACCAATAAAGCACCTGGAAAAAAGTAAGCCAATCATTTCCTTATCTTTTTGCTCAATTGGTTTTAAAAAGTTCAGTAACATTTTATTTAAGTTGGGTGTATTTTGAGGATATACAGGTCTGTCTTTAAGATTGGCTTTTTAAAGCCAAGCACTTTGCATGGAAGACTTCAGGAGTCATAAACTGAGGTTATTTTCATACTATTTTTATGATGGTTTCAGTGCTAATGAACAGTTCAGCCAGTCAATTAGTAAGTGTTAAGCTTCCACTATTATTCAATTTCAATTTGAATAAAACTGAATAGCATGAATAAAAGTATTATTCACACTAATGTTGCAAAGAAGTAACACCACGGATGTGGTGAGCTTTGTTGTTCATCTTCTTAGATGAGAAATGGATTGGGGTAGAACCAATATCACCAAAAGGTAATTGAAAAAAATCATTCTCATATGAATAATCTATTAATTTTGCAATGATGAAAAAAGTACAAGGAGCCTTGGGAAATTTTCATTTTTAATATCCAAGAAGAAGAATAAAATTCTGGGCAAAATATTAAAAAAAATCTTTCCAACATGCCATCAAAATACTAATCATGGCCCAGATAGGAAAAGAGCTAAATATTTCTTCAGTGTGTTAATGATGATATAATAAATCAGCCATTTTACTAGCACTGCTTCCTGTTTGTTCAGTAATTTTTCATATCTTCTTTGGGTCTAGAATGCTTCCTTTTTAGTGTTGTTTGCTTTCTTCTCCCCAATTTTATAATTTAAATGACTAGGATAGTAACCAATAAAAAAGATTAAAGATGAAATTACAGATTTCCTAGTTGTGTTTTCTGAGCAGAAAATTATCACCTGGGTGAAGAGATGGTGATGGGTGGAGCTAGAGAAGTTCAGCCTGTTCTATAAGTCAGAGCTTTGGCAGGGGCGTTCCTTTGATATTGCAAAGGAGTTTGTATGTTTGTATATGTGTGTGTGTGTGTGTGTCTGTGTGTCTGTGTCTGTGTCTGTGTCTGTGTCTGTGTGTGTGTCTGTGTCTGTGTGTCTGTGTGTGACTGGGTGAGACTGAGCCTGTGCTGGCAACGGTGAGCCAACCTCAGTGCCGATTGCTCCTCAGGGAACAAAAGCAGGGGCATGGAATTCTCACCGAGAAGGGCCGTGCCTGAAGACTGAGCTGGAAGCTAGCAGCACTCTGGAGCCTTGACCTGGACACATCCAGTGGCAGAAATGCCTCTATAAGAGCCTTTGATTCTTCAGGGTTAGAGTGGAATGCACTCTAGAGTGATTGCTGTGTCTTATTCAGTCTGGATTAACATTATGGTCTTGATCCTACAACCTGGATCTGGACAGAAGGTAAAAAGGGCTTGGGCTTTATAAGGCATTCACATGAACATTTCAGTAGATATATTTTTAGGTTATATGCAGTCATATGTTTCACTGCTTGTTGCTAAGTTGCTACTCAGTTATTTAATTATTTTGTTGTTTCTTGGAGTGTTAATATGAGCCATGTTTGTTGAGAGGGGATTGTATTCTAAGAAGCATTTTGATCATCGGGACATAGGAAAACCAGAAAAATCATTATCTTTCTAGACAGGTTTAGGAAATTAATCATATTTTATTGATACAAATCAAATCACTTTCTGGTATTCTGAAATAATGAAATGAATGTGGCATAAATTAGTATTTGTCATTTCAGAAATTCAAGGAGCATACTTCCCCCCAATGGAATAGTTCACCTCTGATAAGTGTTTTTAAAAGAAGGTACTTAAAGAAGGCATTAATCTATGAAAGACATTTGAATCATTTGAATGTTATAAGGAAAAAAATCTTTTATTTTTATTTTGAGCATTATGCTTATTTTTTCTTAGAGCATTAATATGAACAGGGAAGCAGCAACATTTTTTGCTCTAGAAAATATTAATTACATTTTTTCTGTCTTGCAGATGTTGACCATTAAGTTTATATAATACTTCCTTAAAATCCTTAAGAATAATCAGCTATTTATTACAAAGTTATGGTAACCAAAGTTTTCCTTACATCACTCAATCAACCCTGTTCATGGTAGGATGGGTAATGCATGTATGCTAAAGTAATAATAATAGTTAATTACATTCTCCCTGGGAGAAGGTCCATTTCATAATTTTATCATCTCTCCACTGCCTAGAATAGTTCACTGGGAGGCACCTGATTAGTTTTTAAATTGAATACTTTACATAGATATCTTAATCTTCAGATCAACTTAATGAGCTGAAGAATAGTTTAATTCTAGTCTATTCTTTAAGTCAAGACACCCATTTCCATTCAGATTCTCAAATGTGAGCCCTAAACATAAAAGGAAAAAAAACTTTTAGGGAAGATTTCAGGCATTCTTTTTATTATTGGGTGCATTTAGCAAGGCAACCAGGTTAAGTCTGTTAATAAGTGACTCACAAGAAATACTCTTGAATTGTAGTCACATATTTTGATTTTTTTCCTTCATCTTTTCATACATATTGTGTAATCATAACTCTTATTAGGTAATTTGCTTTTTACATAACAACATAAACTTCTGCCTTGGGAAGTAGATCTAGTAATGCAAATATCAATTTTCTTAAGATTTAGTATAGCCTAGGTCATGCTGAACTAAAATTATCTTTGGTAGTAAAATTCAAATTTGCAAAGACTTCTGACATTCACTGAATCGTCTGTGATCTGATTGGCAGGTCTAGAAGTTTCAAGAAAAATGAGATAGTTTTTGTTGTAATGAAGAGTTCTGACTTTTAAGACTTCGGCGCTAATACATACCCTTTTATCTTTGATGCATCTGGTTCCCTGAAGGATATAAATAAAACCAATACCCAGTAAATCTTAATAAAACGATAGAATAGATGAGGAGATAATTTCTTGAAAAGGATCCTGGGTTTTAGCAGTATATTGTAGAGAATTAATTAAAACCATGACCATTCCAGGGAGATATCCTTAGAGAAAAAATCATTCCATAGTATCTTGGTATATCCCATTTCAGTAATATAACTTCTGGGGGTTTTATCTATCTTTCATTTTTATTTCAAATAATTTTTGTAACGATAAATTCATTTTCCCCTTCTGTTTTTTTTGATAGAGATGTTGGTAGAGAAATTGGTTATTGTTTTCTATATAACAAATAACAAAATGTTACAAGCTATAATTTCATTTATCATGAGTTTAGAAGTAAATTAAATCATAAATCTAAAATATTTAAAGCTAAAAGCCAATGTATATCCATTGTAAGATATCAGAATCACAAGGTAATATGTAATGAATCATATATACCTAATTACAAAATCTTCTGCTGACATGTTGGGAAGAAAATGTATATATCCTGAGAAACTAAGCACAGAGTGCATTATGTAAGAGCCATACTTGTAGTACTAGTGTTGTATTCCCAGGGGTTATAATCCAGTGTATACAAATTTTCATGTTTAGGACTCATATTTGAAGACCTAAGTTTCTTACCTTTTGAGCTTGATAAAGTAATAGATTATATTAGGGAGGTCAAGAGACTAGTATTGTTTTACTTTATTCACAGACACTTAGGCAAATTACAGTTTTATTTAGGATATCCAAACATTTCATCCAGGCTTTATAATAAAAATAATAGCTGTTTTGGAGACCATGAAATGATATCTTGCTCTATATTTTCTAAAGTAAACTGGGACCTATGTCCTCTATATCTGAATGCTTCCTTTCTTTTATCTTCTACTACCGATTTTCATTTATACAATCCTCCCAGTTTCTCTTATCTATTCAATAATGTGAAGAACTTGTCATAACTCTTATTCATTTGTGGCCTTTGGTCTTTCTAACTCTCAAGTATGCTTTTATTTTTTCCACTGAGGTATTATTATTTTACTCATTCAATTAAGAATTGTGATATTCCTCCAAAACATAGTTTTCTCTCTTCAAAGTTAGAAAGTTCCGATATCAAATGTTTAGTTGACCACATTCCAAAATGCCATTCCTGAACTTGTCCAAGATCTCCTCCCTCTTGTCTCTTACAGCTGTTGTTGATGTACATCAATTTATTATGTCTGGCATCTATGTTCCAAATTGTTTGAGTTTTCTTGATCAATACAGGATAATTATAGCATATCTTTTAACTAAATCAAATTAACTTTATAGGTAATGGTGAACTGGAGTTCAAACTGAATTTCTATTGAAAATTTAAGGGTATGCTTAGAAAAATACAATTAGATGCTTATTGATTTCTGATGAAAAATTAGAAGATAAATGTTTTTTATGAAAATATACTCAGATCATCATTGAATAATTGAATTTTCACATGCATACTCTCTACATATACATATACAAACATGTGTATATATAAAAGACTTTTTCTAATCACAGTTATTTTTCTGAAAATGGAATCATCAAGTCCATCATATTTTTTTCACAGTACTGTAATTGTATTTCTAACCAAGGACAGCTTCACTAGAAAGTTTGAATTTAGTCAGTTCTTTTTTTCTTTAGCAATTTCTTCATGGCTAACCAAGAAATTCAAAATAATTACATTTTACTTTACCATTAGATCAAAGTACTCTAGCCTTTCTACTTTGATATCTATCCAAACATTTTATATCTGCATAGACTCTTAGAACTCAAATACATTTCAGAGAATATATAGTATATTGTAACAAGGCTAGATATTCTCAAGATTAGTAATTATCTTTAAAAAGATCAAGTAATTTGCCTTACTTGTAGTCACATATATTAGAATGAATGAAGTCTGGAAGAATTAATGTTTGGTTGTTAGGAAACTTTAAATAAATATCATTTCTGTATGTAAAGCAGAGAGAAATGAAAATCACCCATTCTTACTACATTGTACTTTAATTTCAATAAATAAAAGTATAAAGTTATTAATAAATCCTAAAATTGTTGACATTTATGAGTGATCCTTCATAAGGATACTTTTTAAAATACTTCTGTTTATATTTTCTTTCAATAATAATTTAGAGTATGCAATCAACATAGGCAGTTTTATTTGTGTTTAGGATTTTATTCTCTTTTTTCCCCTATACTACCTTTGAAGAATTAGAAGCAGTTGTAGGTAGAGTCCAAGAAAAGAAAAAGTCAAATGTATAACTAGATGGGACCATATCGAGATTTATAGTCATGGAGATAGCCATTTCCTTTCTTGGAGAATATTTTGACTAAAACCTTCAGTAATTTTTTTCTTTTTAAACTGTTGAAGCATTGATATAAAAGGTAGGAAGGAGAAAAGCATAGCATCTGCCTTGTGTGACCATGAGGAAATCACTTAACCTTCTACTCTCTGTCTTTCCTCAAGTTGCTCATGTATATCAATGGAGGAATTCCTATGCAGAGAATTCATTACATAATTTGAATGCCTAGCTCTAGACTTAAAAAAATATTCATTCTTATTTTTAAACACGAGTTTAAATATACTCAGTGAGAAAGTGGCAGTGACCTTTGGATTTAAGTCCTGCTTCTAACACACACTGACTGTGTGACTATGGGCAAGACTCTTAAGACTAGGTTGCTGACAGTCTACATCTAGGAAGTTACCCCTACCAATAAAACCATAGGTCTAATCTAGCTCTATTGTTTATTGACATTGCCCCTAAAATAAAGCTAAATAAAGCAAAAATGCAAAAAAAAACCTCAAAAAACATAAAAACCTACCTTTATTCAGGTCAGATAAGTTTTCATTATCTCAAACTGAATGAATTTGGGTTTTATTCCTTGCATTCTTATTCTACACAGGGAATCCAGGTGTAGATAAGGACAGGGAAGGAGTTTTAGGTATATTTAGCTAAATTGAATATAGTGGCACTCAAAGTTAGTTCCTTTAATCTCTATAGCCAATTCAGTTCAGTTCACATTTAATGAATATCTGATACATGCATGCTACTATTTTAAGAGCTGACGAATGTTATGAAGGTAAATAAGACATATCCTGTGCCATCTTGGAACTTATTATCTAATAGAGAAAAGAAAGAATTTAGACAAATTTAATAAGATATAGAATATCATAAATACATAAAACAGGTATCAAATACCAGGACTTTTCTGTGGCTTGAGTACTACTATTTTGGGGTAGTGGAAATTGAATTAAATCTTACAGGATGTAAATAGGGACTGTTTCTGATTTGACCAGAAACTGTAAGAGTCTTTTTCTCCCATATTGATTTTTTTGAAGACACCCACCTCTACCTCATTTCTTTCTCACCCAACCTTAATCACTGAATGGACATTACCTTAGTCTGACTGAGAGCTATTAAAGATGCTGGCTTAAGAAAAACCAAGCTTTTCCACTGCATGTAGGGCCATGTCCAGTCATCTTGATCCATAACTGGCCACTTGACCAGGTGGTTCTGGAGGAAAAAGTGAAGGAGATAACTTTGCACAGTCCTCCTTCAGCTTTACTTGCATGTCATGGCAACTTGGCAACTATGTTTCAGTAGCTTAGAAATGAATACCAGAGGACTAAGAAGTATCATTCTCATTTCATAGAGAGTGGGCAGCAGTTAAATTAGGGAAAGGAGAGAATAGACAAAGGTGAATTGTTAGGAATTAATTTTAGTGGTCTACACCAGGGCTTTCCAAACTACGGGCCACATCTGGGCCACATGCAACCTGCAGTGTAATTTTAATGCAGCCTGCCTGTGGGTTTTAATTTTCATGTGTGAAAAAATAAAATAATAATTTGCATAGAATGCCTATTAGATTTTTTAAATTTTCATCACTAATAAATAATCTCTTTGTTCATTCTCTTTGGTGTTGTTAAGCAGTATTATGGATATAACATTTCACAGGGAATTTTAAATCAATCTGCATAGGGTATGATGCAGTCTAGTCAATAATCACCTACCTTTATACTGTTGTGTTGTTTTTTTGTGTTTGCTTTTGCACTTTGTGCCTTCACCAGTTGTACTGATGACATGCATTCCCCCACTTTCTAAGAAGTTAAAAGTACCATGACTTTTTGTAGTGCTTGCTAAACCTAAGGTAAGACTACAAATTAATTATTATTTTAGTGTACTGTATTCTTTATTCTGGGTGCAACCCTTGAATAATTATTTTATTTTAATATAGCCCTGAGATAACCCTAGTTGAATAACCCTAGTCTATACCATAAATCATGATGGTTTAAAATAGGGTAATAACATGAGAGGGATATTTTTTCAGCCAATCATTTTTTTTTAAAAATTTGATTTCTATATTCTTTCCCAACCTCCAGCTTCTCCCCTATCTATTTAGAAGGCAGGTAAAACAATACATATAAATACATACATGTAAAAACATGTAAAGTCATGAAAAACATATTTCCATATTAGCCATGTTACCAAAAAAGCAAGAGAAATGAAGTAAATGAAAAAATTATGCTTCAGAGTTCATCAGATTCTCTCTGGAGGTCCTCCATTTTTCATCATAGCATTTTTCATCACGAGTCCATCAGTGTAGCTAAATGTTTCATAATTGTTTGTCGTACAATATTGCTATTATTTTATACAGTGATCTTCTAGTTCTGTTCATTTTGATTTGCTTTGAATCATGTAAATCTTCCCCGGTTTTATTGAGATCATCTTGCTTGTCATTTTTTACAGCATAATTGTATTGATCACAAGAATATACCATAACTAGTTTGGTTATTCCCCAATTGATGGACCAGTAAGGGAAGCAAATTTAACCTTCCAAATAAGAAAACAGCATTCTGAAACTGATTTGAAAATTTGTTTAATAAGCTCATATTGTCTTAGGTACTATGCTAAGTCCTAGAGATACAAAGAAAGGGAAAAAACCAACAGTTTTTGTTTTAAGAAACTCACACAGTGGGGGAGACCATGTACAAACAGACCATGTATATATATAGTATAAATTGTAGGTAGTATTCTCAGGGGGAAGATTAAGAAGGACTGGAAAAGACTTCTTGTAGAAGGTGGGACCATGGCAGAGTTAAGGAGGAAGAGGGGAGACAACCATTCTCTTTGGATTAAAGATTATATGGTGGAAGGCATTAGAATACTAAAAAGCTAGGAATGGGGCAGGTTATTAAAAAAAAAACCCAAACATTTTAAATTTGATACTAGAGAGAATAGGAAGTCATTGGATTTGATAAGATAAAGGGAGGAAAAGGTCTGACTTGTTCTTTTAGAAGGAGTTTTTACAATTGAATAGAGGATGAATTGGAATGGGAAGAGATTTAAGGCAGGGAGAACAGTCAGAAGACTTTTGTAACATTCTCTATATGAGATTACTCCAAGGTTTCAAACTTGTTACAATGATGATGCTACTTAGAAAAGCAAGTCAGAGGGAGGGTTTAGCTTTTATAGTAAGATGATGATCAGTTTAGGACATGCTGAGTTTGAAATACTAGCAAGACATTTAGGTGAAAATAAGGGACAGTAGTAATACACTTATACCACCAACATCATAGATTTCTCACTAAATACAAACTATCCCTTTTTATTGTTATTGTTCTAACTAAAACCCTTTTGAAAATGTGAATTTAGTATTCAGGAGAGAGGTCGTTTGGGATAGTAACACCAAGATGGTAATTATACACACACACACACACACACACACTAATCAGCACTGGATCCATGAGGAAGGATTACAGTAAAGAGATGTGAAAAGGAAGGGAAACAAAGAAGTAATGGTTATAGAGGTAGGAAAAGAACAAGGGACTTCTAGGTCAAGTAGAGAAGAAATTTCAGGAAGGGAAGGATTGATCAGCACTGTCATATCCTACAGAAAAGTCAAAGAGGATGAGGATGGAGAAAAAAGGGTTTTAGATCTCTGAGTAAGGAGTTTGTTAATGATTGTTGAGACATTTGTGGTAAAGTAGTGGAGAGATATCATATTTTTTAATTGGTTTTGAGGGACTTAAGGCATTAAGTATAGACTACTCTTTCTAGAAGTTTGCAGCAAAGGAAAGAAAAGATTAGTAGTTACAATGAGGAGGGTTGGATTTTTGTTTGGTTTTGAATGGAAAAGACAGGAATATATTGCATCAAAAAGTCAACTGAAGAATATGCTGAAGATGCAACAAAGAAAGGAGAAAGAAAGCAGAACTTTATTACTTTTTTCTTACTACTGTTGAATTCCTAGGTGACTATGCATTATTATTTTAAAATCACTTTATAATTTATAGTTGAATTTCTAAATTATTTTTAAGAAAGTATAGCATTTCTTCATTTCTTTCCAAATGATTTTTTTTTGTTTGAAGATTAGATCTCACTCTGCTAATGAAGTTACTTCAGTTAATGAGATTATATTTGCAAATATTGAGCTATATTGGTTTGGAATAATAGACTTTTCCAAGCACAAATTATTATTCAAATCATTTTTCCAACATAACTAAATTCGTTTGGATAAACACTTTTATGAGTTGTATAAAATAGTTTGTCATGTTGCTAGTAAATTAGTAAGTTGTATGTCTGTTCCTTTAATGTACTTTGAAGTTATTACTCAGAATTTTCTAGTCAATCTTAACTACTTGGTAAAGTATTGGTATATTTGCTTTTCAACTTTTCTGGATTCTACACACATGGTAGTGATTTTTTAAACTGTTTTAGACGTTGTCATATGGAGGAAGGAGAAATCTCATACAATGTGATTTCCAAAATCATAATTCGCACTAGCAGAGGTAGTTGCAGGAAGTCATATTTTTATTTAATTACTTAGAACTATTCAACTTTGTAAAATAATGAGCTTGGCACAACTGGAAGTTTTCAAGCAGAGAATGAAGGACCACTTGTCTTTATCTTTTTCATGAAAGCATATTTTTTTGTGTCACTGTTCAAATGTTCAATCAGTTTCCTAAGCAAATTTTCCATGTGTAAGACTTTTATTTCCTTTAAAAATTTTTTTAAATTTTTGTTTATTTAAGGCAATGTGGTTAAGTGATTTGCCCAGGGTCACACAGCTAGGCAATTATTCAGGCTTGTATTTCCTTATTAATTTTTCACTTCTCAATTTAAGAAAGACATGGAGTGGGTTGCCATAGAAAGTGAACCTCTCAGAAAGTTAATGGAATCTGGATTTGGGGATTAGAAAAGATAAGTGAGTTTACCATACTGAGCTTCAAATGCTGAAGAGACCATGGTCCCTTTGCATGATAAAAATATTCATATTCATGAGGTCATACTAATTTTATGCCTCTTAGTCTTAGTTTGATTGGGTCCGTAATCTCATCACTGTAGGTACTCTTTTCAATCTCAAATCAAGAAGCATTTATTAAGCCCTTCATTCTTATTTGCATACTGCTGAATGAAGATAGGGAATTCACCACTCTTGCTGACTGGGTCTCCTCTTATGAGATTATGTTATATAATGACAACTGAGCTCTCACTGTAGCAAGGCAATATTTTTATACTTCTCTATTTGATTCACTCTCCCACTTATC
Organism: Macrotis lagotis; assembly: GCF_037893015.1. Classification (NCBI taxonomy): domain Eukaryota; kingdom Metazoa; phylum Chordata; class Mammalia; order Peramelemorphia; family Peramelidae; genus Macrotis; species Macrotis lagotis. The sequence continues at coordinate 220,388,339 of NC_133663.1, forward strand.
ACACAGTGGCTCTTTAGAGAATATTTTTTTCTCTTCAAATTTCCCATGACCTCAGACCCAGCCCATTCAACTAAGAAGCTTGCCACACACTTCACTAAAATGGCACCTCAGGACATTGTAGTGACCATCCTCTCTTCTCCACTTATTTCATCTCATTCAGATGCTTTCCTTGCCTTTTTTCCTCCTTTACATCTGTCTCACAAGTAGAGGTGGCCCTTCTTGTGAATGCAAACCTCTCTATATACAGAAATGACTCCATTTCATCCTATTTCTTACAGCAAATTACCCTGTATTATTCCATTCTACTGATCTTTAATCTCTCCCTGTTAGGCTGCTTCCCTTTTGCTTAGCCAAAAAAAAAAATGCCTATATCATTCCCATTCTTGCCAAAACACTTGATTTGTCTATCCCTGCAAGCTCCCTTCCTATATTTCTCCTTCCTTACATTGCTAAACTGGTTTTCTGTCTTCTCTTAATTTTCTGTATTCTGGCTTCTAGTTTCATTATTTAGTGTACCCCATTCTCTGCCAAGTTGCCAAAACCCCTTTTTTTTAAAAAAAATAATTCTATTTTGTTTTTAGTCCTGAATTCTCTTCTTCCTTTCTCTCCCTCACCTTCCTTTTAAGAAGTCAAGAAAAATAAAATCTGTTACAAATGTGTATGGTCATGCAAAACAAAGTTCTACATTAACCATATCCTCTTACCAAAAAAAAAAGGAATAAAAGAAAATATGTTCTATCACTTAGTTCATCAATCTGGAGATGGACAGCCTGTTTCATCATGAGTCTTTTGAAACCATGATTGGTCATTGTATTGATCAGGGTTCCCAAGTCTTTAAAATTTGGTTACTTTTACAAATTTGGTTATTATTATTATATAAATTGTTCTTCTGGAACATTATACACATAAATAGCAACATTATTTGATGATCAACTATGATAGACTGAGTTCCTCTCAGCAGTTTAATGAACAAAAATAATTCTAAAAGAATTTTGATAGTCTCTGAATTCATATACAGAGGAAAATATATAAAATTTGAATGCAGACCAAGATACACTATTTTCACTTTTTAAAATTGGTTTTGTTTTTTTTTCTCATGGCTTTTTCCTCCTTGTGTTATGATTCTTCTTTTACTTGACTAAAATTCTATAATGTTAAACATGATTATACATATATAACCTATATATCAGATTCCTCACTGTCATGAAGAAGGGAGTGAGGCAGAAAAAATGAGGTACTTAAAAATCTTAACCAAAAAAATCACTGATGAAAAAATCTAACATGTAATTGGGAAAAAACAATATATATATATATATATATATATTAAAAGTAAGTTGTTATGCTTCTGCTCGCTTAATTTTTCTGTTAATTAATATCCCCTTCACCTGTTTTTTTTTAGTGGCAAATAGTATTGTTACCTCCATATCCTTTAACTTGTTCCAGTTCTTTGACATCACAAAAAAAAGAGATGCTATATTTTTTTGTATATACAGGTCCTTTTGTTCTTTCTTTGATCACTTTCAGATATAGACCTGGGTCAAAAGTTATACACAGTTTTTCATATATAGTTAGAAATTTTTTTCCCAAAGTGTTTGGACCTGTTCACAACTCCATTAATCAGTCATTAAAGACTGTTCCTGCCCCGCTCAGACCTTTGGGGGGCGGTGGTTAGCGGGGCCGGGCCGGCAGGCGGGGCCGGGCCCGCCTACCCGCCCCCTCGCCCCGCCAGACCTCAGGCCTGGGCCACCGCTCCTGCAAATTTAGACATGGCCAGAGACCCCAAGGGGAGCCGGCCCGGCCTGGCCAGAAGCGACAGCACAGCGCTACCCTCTACCACAGTAACTGTGACCTGAACTACGAGCGGTATCGGGAAGATTTCCCCTACAGGGTGTATGAGTATCAGAGGATCCCCCCACTTATCAACCGAGCACCTGTCAAGAGTAGACGGACCCACATGGGTACAGAGGGCAAGAGTGGCCTCAATCCCCACATCCCTCCACGAAGCAACAACCCACCCCCTGTCCGGACAAATTTAAGAGCTGAGGAGCTTCACTGGATCAAGGGGTAGTTGAGCCAGATCAAAGCCCAGGTGGAAAGTCTGCTGGAGAGCCTAGAGCGGCTGGACCAGCGAGGAGACCGGCTGGAAGGACCCCAAGATAGTGAGAAGAAGGGCGTCTCGGCCAGTGGGGAGTCGTCCAGTGCAGCAGCCGAGGCCCAGAGAGAGCCCCGCGGCAAAGAGAGCCCGGAGCCCCCGAGCGCGCAGCCAGAGAGATGCGGAGAGCGCGGAGGAGAGCACGGATACAGAGGAGGCGATGAAAAACCACACATCGGATCCCGATGGGAGCCAGTAGAAGCCCTGAGTCCCTTCCCATAGCCTCCCCAGGTCGGACCCTTTCCTTCTCCTGTGTTTGTATTTCTTGGCGGCCTCTGACCCGCGCCCCATGTAACCCACCCTCTGGTCTCCCTGCTTCCACAGCAGACCCCGTGTTCTTGGCCAAGCTTGTCTGCCCTCGCCCCCAGGAGCCTGCTGGGCATCCCGTGTCCTCTACAGACCCGGGCACGTGGCCAAGGGGCTGGCCCGGAGGACGGTCTGGGGAGGCAGGAAAGTGTGGCAGGTCTAGAATTTCCCTTTGGAAAAAACCAACCCTCCTTCTCTGTGCTGTTTCACCCATCCCATGAAAAAGGGGGTTCCTTTGGTAGGAAGATTTGGCAGGACAGGGGTGTCTGGAGGAAGCCTGTTGGGCAAACTCTGCAATTCAAATTACTCTCTTTCATCACAAAGATGCTCAACGACGATTTTCGGTTCCCCAGCCCTCCTGAGCACCCACTCATCCTCTCCTGGGGTTCCCCGGGTAGAACCGGGGCCATCCGGCCCCATCACCTCTCTGGCCGTTTCCCTGACCTTCGGCATTAGGGAGATGGCGGCCATCCACCCCCCATCCCTGCAGGTCGTGCCGCCTCCGATCCCCAGAGAATGCCAAGCAGGCTGGGTGACGGACAGCTCTGATTCGGCCCCCTGGGGCTCACCAAGGATCCCCTTTTTCTAGGATCACGTGGCTTCCATGGTTTGCACTACCAGCCTTCATGGGACCCCCTTCTCTCCCCCAGTCCCTACAGAATTCCATCCCCACAGTGGTGCATGGGAAACGAATTGTGTTTCTGACAGTGCGTTTCTGCTCAGTGTTAGACACAGTCAGCTCCCGCCACCCCCCACCTCGGCCAGTTTGTGGCTCGTCTCCTTGCTGGCGCGCCGTGTCTGTGCCGCGGATCCACTCCCAAGCGTTGTGTTAAACGGAAACATTAAAGTCTGTATTTCTTTCTCTGGTTAAAAAAAAAAAAAAAAAAAAAAAAAAAAAAGACTGTTCCTGCCCCTAGGATTTTTTCTTTCTTTCTTTCTTTCTTTCTTTCTTTCTTTCTTTCTTTCTTTCTTTCTTTCTTTCTTTCTTTCTTTCTTTCTTTCTTTCTTTCTTTCTTTCTTTCTTCCTTCCTTCCTTCCTTCCTTCCTTCCTTCCTTCCTTCCTTCCTTCCTTCCTTCCTTCCTTCCTTCCTTCCTTCCTTCCTTCCTTCCTTCCTTCCTATTTTTTGATAATTCAAAGTGATTAGTATGAGGAGGTACTTATTTCTCTATTTATTGACTAGAACTTTTTCACATGACTTTTGATAACTAATATTTCTTCTCTGTAAACTATAGTTTCAGCATTTATCAATTGGGGAGTGATAATTATAAATTTATTTCTCTATATACATTAAAAATGAGACCTTTATCAGAAAAATATCTTGTAAAGGTCCATTCCCAATTTCTTCTTTTCTTTTAACTCCAGCTGTCTTGGTTTGTTTATGCAAAATACTTAAAGTTTTATATAATCATCCATTCTTATCTTTTCTATCACTTGTTTGGTTATGAACTCTTCCCAAGTCCATAGATGTAACATGTCATTTTTTCCGTGCACTTCTAATTTGCTGAAGTCACCCTTAAACAGTGATGATCTAATTTCCAAATGTAATAACCTTTTCTCACTCTTTTCCTTCTTGGTTTCTCTAGCTTTTAATAGAATTGATCACCAGCTTATTGTTGATAGTCTCTACTCTCTAGATTTTCATAACAGTTCTCTCTCCATATTCTTCCCCTGTCTATCAGATTGCTTTTTCTCCATCTCCTTTTCTGGATCTTGATTAAAGTTCCATATAATAAGGAGGGAATCCCATTCCCCCTGAGCTCTAACCTAGGCCATTTTCTCTTCTCCTACATTACTCTACTTGGTAATATTATTAGATTCAAGAATTCAGTTATTATCTCCTTTCAAATAATTATCAGGTTTATTCATTCAGCCTCACCTCTCTCTGGACCTCCAGTCTTTACATCATTAACTTCCTATTGGACATTTCAAACTGGCTATCCTATAGAAGTCTTAAATTCAACACATCCCAAACTGAACTTTTTTTTCTTACTTTTTTTCTAAATTCTCCTTTACTATGCAGGGTAATACTATTTTTCTCTCAAGTCACGCAACCTTACAACTTAGTTATCACCCTCACATATGACCTACCTCTTAGTCCTTAAACAAGTCATCTCTTTTTCCAGTCTTAGCTTTTCCCAAGGATATCCTTTTCAAATGATACCCCGTTTTTGCTTTATGATATACTTATCTGCAAAATCCTAAATCATCCTCAAATTAATTTTAGTAGAAAATGTAATGGGAAAGATAAATTAATTTATCACTACATAAATTGTTATATAAGCTATTAGTCTATGTGGCTTTTAAGGTCCTTGCATAAGTTTTTATTTTAAAATTTGCTTTTTCCTAAGTTGAATTTTTAGAAGCTTAGTTTATAGCATCAATTTAGTAACAAGAGGAACAAAAATGTCTTTGACAGTTGCTAAGAGTTAGTCTATTTTCACTCATGGAGTTATATAACAGAGCATTAGTCATTCAATAGTTTACATATTTTTTAAAAAAGAGAAGAATATAGTAATTAGAGGTTGTGGGGAGAAATCATTTTCAGAAAATTCTCAAAATGGAATCCAGATTGTCCAAAAAAACATTGTTCAGACATAATCTGAGATTAATCATTGAATTAAAGAATTTAAGTGTTAATTCTGAAAAACTCTACCTTAATCATTGATTAATAGGATAAGTCACCCTTACAATTTTCAATAATTATTTTTATTTATGCCATGTGATTACATATTTTTCTTTTTTTATGTGTTTGAAAGATATACAGTAAAACAGGACAGAGGAATGTACATGAAAGCATGTACCTTTATTTTATTTAGCTCTTTAAAAAATATTTATTTAGCCTAGTAACCTTTGTTTTTTTTTTAATTTGAGAGAGATTTGGCATGTTTCTTTTATTGCCAGATTTAAGCAACATGGTGTCTCAAGGAAAGGAAAACTCCTAGGGATAGGGGAGCTTAGAATGTACCTTAGCCAGTATTTAGGAATTAGCTCTATCTTACCCTCCTTTGTCTGTTCTGTCACCCATGAAGTAATTCCTCCACTCCATGTTAATCCTCTCCAAAGGTGGTCCAGTGAAGCCAAAGGCATAAAGAAACATGTTCTCCACCCTAAGCAATTAAGTGCTTGAAAGGGGCCTCCATTTGCTAGCCTACTGTATTAATTTTCCTGCTGAGCTAGCTAGATGTTAAGCAAGGTCCTCTTGAATTAGGGGGCTCAGGCTTCCCAAAAATTTGAAGAGTACGGAAGGGCAAATCTTGGGAGTAGAAAGCATTAAGGGATTGAGGAGGAAGTAGGTTTTCCAAACTCCACTGCTGGTCTTGGACTAGTCCCTATTCCAACGCAGTGAGAGATGCCAGATAACCAAGACCTCAGTTCTCAGCACTGAGGACTGGATCATTGGGCAAGTAGTCTGACTTATGCCAGGGTTAGACCTACTTCTCTCTACCTACCCCAGGTCTAGTCAGAGCTTGAGTTCCTTCTACCTCAGTTTCTTTTTCCGCCTAAGGATCCCTGGAAAGCCATTACCATCAATGGCCTTCTGGGCCACACCCCCTTCTTTCCACTCTCACCATAGCTCAAATTGAGCTCTTGTTCCACCACCATATCCTGTCCTTGCTTTGTTCCTTACAGAAATACTACAAAATTCCCAGTCTGTGATGAAGCAACTGTTCCCCCTGTCTTAACTCATTCTTGTAATTTCTCCAAACATTAAGGAGTTCCCTTAGTATTTTCTTTTATACATAGTATCTCAGTTTTGGAAAATTGTCATAGATTTATTTTTACAAGCATCCCAAAAGTTTTGGAGCAGTTTAAGCTGTTATAACTCAAAACATCAAATACCTTATCATGTGCAGCTGTCATGCTTTGAAGAGCTCTTGATTAAGGGTCTGGAAATTTAAGTTTAATAGTAGATGATTTATACCACAGTGCATTAACTAACTGTATAATTGGCCATTAACTAAGTGTATGATCTTGAGAAACTTCCTGGACTTCAATTTATCTCATATGCAGATTAGAAATATTGGACTATGTGATCTTTGTGGCACTTTTTTTTATCTTAAATATATGCTGTCCATCTATAAAATGAATAGTTTGGATAGATACACTATACATTTGATGATATATAAGAATTCTAATTCTTCTAATGTTTATAATTTTTCTCATTTTAGAAATTCAGTGTTTTTCTCATCATAGTTTCTAATTTACCTTGTCAAATTCATTGCAGGCAGTTTTCCTGGAGGTCTTCAGATACAGTTTGGGAAAACACTCACCAGGATGTAGTAGAGAAGATTTTTATCCAGATGTCTTTTGGATTAGATGCCCCCCCCCAATCTCATTTTCTACTCAGATCCTCTGATTCTTCTATATCTTAGTAAAATTTTTCAATTAAAATCTGGGTTGATATTAAGATATTAAATAATATTTAATTCAGATTTGAAATTTTGTTGTTTGGAAATAGTGCATCTTCTAATGCACTATGGTATAAATCATCTACTATTAATCATCTCCTAAACGGTGATCATAAAAATTAGGCAATCTCATATTTGGACAAAATGTCCCCCCAAAATAAAAGGAGAAATAGTAAAGAGAAAAGGAAAAACAGCATGAATGTAGATGAACCGTTTGATACCTGGAGAAGAAAACATACTATAAAAATTATTTTTAAAGATAATAGTATATCTAGGTTACAAATGTTACAAAAATAATGTTCAAAAAGAAAAGCACTGCTGCTTCAGATGTTGAAATTTTTTCATTTGCACTTTTATTTGAAATTAAGTTATATGTTTTGGCATTCTCCCTGAATAGTTTGCTTCACTCCAACCCCAGTGTTTTTTCCCCAAAGTCACCTAACTCATTCTGGAATATGGGATCACCTCCTCTTTGTTATGTGAGATTGTAGTAGAGTGTTAGTGGTTCCCTTCCATTATTTCCTGTTCTTCATGTATAAAAATATTATTTAAAATAAATTTAATATTTTTACAAAAATAGTTTAGGATTGAGGGTTCTGAAATTTTTGGACTATTTGGGTAATGTTATACTGCCTCTCTCAGCAACCTACAATAATCTTTGAAACTCTGACCCTGTTTGTTAAAGAATGGTGAAAAAGTTAATGAGTGACAACATTAATTAGAATCTAGATCCTCTAAAATTTTGTTTCCATCAGTAGTTCTTGGGAATTCTTGAGAAATACAGGTTCATGCAAAGTCACCTGTTAGCCATCTATGTTCAAATAAAACAAAATATATTTCACTTAGTAGTAGAGACAAAAACATTTTCTTAATTTCCTTCTTAAAATGTCTGTGTATGGAAAGGGTAGAGAAGGAAGAGAGGAAGAATTAGTACTAGTCCTTAATTCACTCATGCTGAAATTTTTCAGCTTAATGTTTTTCTTGAAATTAGGATTGTATTTTTTCTTTCTCATTCATTTCCAGAATTTCAAAATTTTGTCCAGCAGACGAAATTTACTGTTATTTCCATTTTGTAAACATCGTTTGTAAAATGTATGTATGGACATATAAGCATATAGATATATGTGTACATATATATGTGTGCACACATATGTGAGTATGCATACATGTTTATCATCTTTGCAAACACTCTCTTTACCTTTTTTGTTTTCTATTTGTGCTATTGTTCTAGGTTTGAAATTAATATCCTAACCTTCTAATATAATACATTTACTATCTATTTCTCCCTACATCTTAATTTTTGCTTTTAATGTTTGTTTTTGTTTTTAATTGTTCACTGAAACATCCATTATCAACTGGCTGGAAGTGTAGCAGGAATTTATATGTCTGATCATAATGATTGACATAGATGCTTTATCTTGCTCCATTTTTATGACCTGAATTGGCTCACTCCTTCTTTAGGCAACCTGATGACCTTCCATGCCCAGAGACTCACCCCATATTGTTGCCTGACTTAAACCCTATATCCAGTCAGCTTTAGCATGGCTGCAGCTCAGAATTCAATTCAAATAATCTGCCTGAGCATTTCTCAGTAGCAGTGTTAGAGGCCTCCTTTAAACATTTAGATATTTACTCATTAGTTTTCCTTGCCAATTTTTGGACTTTTTTAATGCTGCTTAGATTTTGTTGGGTCATGATTTCTATTTTCTAAGGGTCATAATGGTGTTTTTTTCAGTGTTAATTCTTTGTTATTCAAGAATCTCACAAGTGACTTGAGTTTGGAAAGTAGCATACTGTCACTGTATCCAGTATTGGATCCCAGGCAAAGTTGGCTAAGTTAGCATCCAGGCAGAGTTGGATCGCTGCCTTTCTGGTCTAAGCTTTACAAGCTCTTCACTTCTATTTTCTGGAAATAGAACTGCAGCTTTACTCCTTATAGAAGTCCTAGTAGGCTGTTATTCCCAGCTCCTCCTTTTTAGCTAGAAGACTCTGAAAGATGAGAAGTGAAGACTCCCCCATACTCTTAGCTCTTTTCCATGATTACTCAGATGCCAATCTCAAACTGAGTTGCAAGCTCAATCAACTATCCTGCTCACATCAGAACCATAAAATTCCTATTCCTTATCCACTACACAGTCGCAGGATCACTACTTCTCCTTGCCCTAGTATATAGATCTATAGGTTAGCTGCTCCTATGCACAGGTTCCTTCTTTAGTCCACACTGGAACTTTGAATCAGCTTTGAAATCAGTCAGAGAGGTGTCAGTTGGCTTCAGTCCCTCCAGGATCTGCACTTTTTCTTGCTCTACTAATAAACTGTAGACTCAACTTTAGTTCCCAGCCTCAAAGGTTCTGCACAATACCTTCCTAGGTATACCTAATTCCTAGTATCTCTTGAATTTGATTTTTTAGGGGTTTTTTTTTTGTTGTTTTGTTTTGTTTTTGCAAGGCAGTGGGGATAAGCGGCTTGCCCAAGGTCACATAGGTAGGTAATTATTAAGTGTCTGAGGCTGGATTTGAACTCAGGTACTCCTGACTCTAGGGCCGGTGCTCTATCTACTGTGCCACCTAGCTGCTCCTTGAATTTGATTTTTTGATGCTGACACATGATGGAAAAATGATTGATATTTTTAACTTAGATTTCATGATGTTGACCCAGTCTGGTGCCTTTCCTTCCTTCCTTCCTTCCTTCCTTCCTCCCTTCCTCCCTTCCTCCCTTCCAAATTTAAGGCAGTGGAGTTAAGTGACTTGCCCAAGGTCACACAGATAGGCAATTATTAAGTACCTGAGGCTGGATTTGAACTCTGGTACTCCTGACTACAGGGCTGGTGCTTTATCCACTGCACCACCTAGCTGTCCCTGTGGTCCCCTTCTATGTTTATTCAAGTGATAACTGTTGGGGAGAGAAGAGCAGAGCTGGTCTATATTTCTTCCTATTGCCACATTATCTTTACTGGTCTTGTCACTACTTTTCATTCTGAAGTCTGTTTAATTCTATCAAAATGTTTATCATCCATTCAACATGATTCTCTCTCAGTATTCTAAATCAATTGTAAGGAAGTTTGATTAAAAAAACAAACAAAACCAGGGAGATTAAATCTGGCAACTCTGAAAATATCAATAGACTTTAACCCAGATTCTTTGGCCCTAAATCTCTTTCGACTAATGGTTAAATGAGTGGCATAAATACTTTAATGGTATTGGATTGGTGGAGTGACAATATATCTACTTCCTTCTCCATTGTCCTAAACAATCATTATTTTTTCAAATACTTAAGCCTTTACCCAATAGTTCTGATATTGTAGCTAGACTAGTTTTAGGATGGAAACTCAATGTTTTATGAATTATTAAAATTTTGTTTGACTAACATTGTTCTTGTGCTATTATCTATTGAACTGAATTACTTGAATGGGTCGGGTATTCTGTTTCTCCATTGAAACCAATTTGGAACCTTCCTGAACAGTTAAGATAAGAGTATAAATGATATATATTAAAAGTATATTTAAACTAAGTTTCATGATTAAAATATGCAGAATCTGCATCCAAAAAAAAGATTTTATGACAATTAACATTTTTATCAAATAGACATATGAGATCCTAGACTAGAAGTTGCAGTTATGTGGAATATGATATAATAAAACATTTTAAATTATAACTTTTAAAAGTGTATAAATGTTTAATGTCTTAACAGGCAGTTTTTCATACATACAGGTATCTTATTTTATTTTAATTTAATTTACAAGCATAGTGAAATTGCATATGGATAGTTACACATGAGAGACACTTCATTGAGTGGGGTTGGATATATGGTCATCAATGTATTGACTCAGCCACATAAAATAGGTGAAAATTGAAAAAATCTTATATTTAATTTTCTGCTTTTATTTTTCTTTAAGAAATCCCAGGGAAGTTAATTATTTCATATTGAGCTTTGAGATTATATAAAAGTTCCTACCCTATTAGAAAGGAATTTAAAAATTGTAAAATTAGAGACTGACCAATAAGCAGTCTTTTCATGTTTTTACTCAAAATATAACTAATGTGACTTGTTAAAAGAATAATAAGCATTGTTCTAAAATATCAGTTATATCTTTTATACTCCAAATTATCAACATTTTAAATTCCAGTTGCTCCAGATTTCTAATACCATTTAGTTACTGTGCCTTCTCCCATATTGTTAGCCTTCTGAGTATATCTTCTGAAAGCAATAGGACAAAGTTTATCTGTAATTTCATCAGTATTTTTGCACTTCAGTTAATGACTTCTTTTTTTTAAACTGCACTTGAAGATTACTCCTTTCAACAGTAGGTAGTGATAACCAGTTCAAGTTATTCTTACTAAGGCCTTTCAATCTACTATCCAGTCTGTTGTCTTTTATAGACTGTATCTCATGTCTATATTTTTTTAGGGTTTTTTTTTTATTGCAAGGCAAACAGGTTTAAGTGGCTTGCCCAAGGCCACAAAGTTATTGTCTGAGCCCGGATTTTAACTCAGGTACTCCTGACTCCAGGGCTGGTGCTCTATCCACTGCGCCACCTAGCCTCCCCATCTCATGTCTATATTGCAGAATATATTTCTGTTTTTAATATTTTAAAATGTGTAATATATATGTACATAGATATAGATATAAATTTTCATACAATTGATTAGGGATATAAAATTTCTACAGATTTTGAAGCCATGGGGGCATAAAGCTTTTGAATTTTTTTTTAATGAAGTGGGGAAAAGAGTTGAAAGTTTTAGAATAAATTGAGATAAATGTAATATTCATCATTACCTTTTAATAGTAATTTAAAAAATGGACACTTTTATAGAACGTTAGGATTTGTCAAATACTTTATACTCATGCTATTTTCATAACAACCCTTTAAGATGAACTGCTACAGGCATTATCCCATTTTACTGAGGAAACTTAGGTAAGTAACTTGCCTGTGTTCAAGCCAACAATCCGGTAGGTTAACTTCTAGTCTTTTTTTAATGTAACAACATACAATGCGATATATATATATATATATATATATATATATATATATATATATATATATATATATACACACACACACACACATATATATGTTTGCTCTTAAAACTTTTATGTTAGATGGATCCATGGATGAATGGATTGACACAAACATACATACATACATACATACATACATACATGTATAGGCCTATTAGAAAAATGAGGAGAGAACTAGGTTATACTTCTTTCCAAAAAATAATTTGATAGTCCTCCAACTTATCAATCACAAAAAAAACTTGGGTAAGAATTAGACTTTTGTCAACTTAATTTTTCTGTTCTCTTTTAGTCTGTTATATGTTTATTTTTGTCTGGTTTCTTTCCAAAATAATTTGCTTTTAACTTATGAATTACAGGGGCAGCTAGGTGGCACAGTGTAGGGCCTGGAATCAGAAAGATTCAAATTGGGCCTCAGACACCTACTGTGTGACCCTGGGCTAGTCACTTAATCCTGCTTGCCTTAGTCTCCTCTTTTTTAAGATGAACTGGAGAAGGAAAAATTTCTTTGCCAAGAAAATTCCAAATGAGTGGAGCAACTGCACAAAAAAGAACATTAATTGTAGAATCCTGTTATTTTAGAGATTAATGATTCTGTATCTGTTCTATTTATTTCTGGATGCATAAGACTAAACAGAGACATATTATCTGTTTTTGTATTTGAAAGACTGTCATGTGAGTGGGCAGTAAGTGGTTTTATTTGTCCTTAAAGGACAGAATTTGGAGCAATCAATGGGAGTTGCTGAGCAGCAGATTTTTGGCCTGATAAAAATAAAATTTTCTTATTATCACAGTTGTCTTAAAGTGAAATGGTTTTCCTTGGGACGTATTGAATTTTCACTCCTTGTCTTCAGGAAGTATCCAAAGGCAAGTGGTCACTTATTAAGAATTGTTATAAAATTAATTATGAATCAAGTATGATTAGAGTGAATGACCTCTGAAGTCTCTTTGGAATCTATAATTTTTGACTCTTAGATATGACTTAATTTAGTGTGTGCATATAATAAAAAGTATTCTAAGGCCTGGGAAGATGAAATATCTCTTCTAAAGATTTATATTAATGAGAGAACTGGGACTAGAACTCCTGTCCCAATCTAATGTTCTTTTTACTACATTAAATGCTTGAAGAAATGGGAAAAAAATAATGCTTGGTTAGAATTTTTGCATCACTCCTACCTCCCTCTCTGATCCAGTGTATTTTTTTCTGTATTGCAAAAAAATATTGGATTGATCTGAAATTAACAACCATATAATTTCTTTTATCATATAGTATAGATACCTTTTTTATGTGACTCATCTAAGATTCTTTTAGACAACAGACAAAATATGAAAGTGGGAATGCTATGCAACAAAAATACACTGATGATGGGCATTTAAACAAATAAATGACTACCTTGCAAAGAAAATATTTTGCTTTTAATTATTAGTTTTTCCATTTGAAAGTACAAAGCTCAAATGCAAGTCTCTGAGCTATTTCCAGTGACATTACTCTCATGTCCAGTTTTTTTTTTGCTCCTGCCCAACTTTTTATATAGATCTAGGTATCTTTATTCCCCCCCCAACATCTACCATTATTCATATTATGCTAAGAAGAATAGATATCATGCCACAATATGAATGTAATTTATTTGTTCCTAATTGTAGTTTGTTTCTAATATTGTACCTTCCTCTTTCTTCCAATTTATTTTTCCTTTTTTAGATTGTCTTCTGCCCCATTTTTTTCTTACTTTAATTGAAATCTGGTTTTGTTTTATATTCATTACTAAAGAGGTTTTCCTTTTTTCCTCTTAGAATTTTTAAAAATGCAGCAATACATATTGAAGCTTATTTCTCAGAGACTAATGTTTTAAGTTTTAAAACATGAAGTTTGGGTCAGCCAACTTTCTATTTTATGTCTTATTGTGTTGCTGTTGTTTTAGTTTCCCAACATGTGTACACTTTTCTACAATTGTAACATTATACTATCTGGTCTAAAGAAAGGAAGACTAGAGCTTGTACATTTTCCTGGTAGATTATAAATTTGTTGAAGAGAGAGAGACTGTCATTTTGTTTTTAGTTATAACTTATGATTTCATTGATGAAGGGAATTCTCATTTTGAGAACTCCTTCCACTGATCTATGTCTGCTACTTTGCTGTTACTTCTAGATAATTGCCCATAGTATGAAGAAATTAAATTGTCTGCTTATTTTATTTCATGAAGGGCAAATGAATTTTCTTTATTACTAATTCCTGAGTTTTCTTAAGTATCAGCTCAATTTTAAGTTTTGACCCCAGACTGATTGTCCAACCTTACAATACCCAGAAAGCTTTGCTTAGTTCCTTGAACATAATAAATACATAGATGTTTATTGAAAATAATAGAATTGAATCCTAGGGGTGAATTTTTTATAGACATTGGTGAACCTTCTTACACACTTTTTACATTGTGCTTTTGGTGTCCAGACATTAAGGACAGATTTTATTCTATTTGCCTTGGTACATTTATTCCAAGTTTGTATTGAACAGTGAATGCCATAGCTAAATTGGAATCCTAGATTTCCCAATCAGAACTGTCAGGGAGTACCCTGGAATTTCTGTTAACTGAAAAATAAAAGCATCATCAGGAAGATTAAAAAGGAATTAGATCTTCATCATGTGCATCTTAAAATGCAAGAAATTTCAAGACTCCAATAAATAGATTTAGGGAATTCCAGATAGTCATGGACCTGCCAAACCCTATAGCTTTCTCATTTTCATAACTCTTACATTTGCTCTTTAAAGTGACCAAAATGCTCCCAGTCATTGATGCTCTTTTTTAAATCACTTCTAGTCATTACTGTTAAAAAAAAAACAACAACACAACTCTTCCTTTTGACAAATGAACATATTCATTTGCCAAAAAAAGTAACTGTATCTATATACAAGTTCCCCCAAGGTATATAGGGAAAGGAATTTCCTGGAAAGTAGATCTGAGACAAAGAACAGCTGAAGAATAAACTTCTCCAATGTCTAAGATTCATTGCAGTACAAGACTTTATAAAGCACCTGCTATGTGTGAAATATCAAAGATGTTAAACAAAGATGACATCAGACAAACTTTATTTTTGAGAAACAAATTTAATGAGAGTTGAGAGATCTTTGCAGATACATTTTATATATATATATATCTATATATATATATATATATATATATATATATATATATATATTGTATCACAGAAAACACCAAATGTTAAGCAAGATTCATGGGATGCACAATTAAATAAATAACATCAGAAATATAATGGATAATAGGACTACAAAATACATAGGAAAACATCCTTAAAAGACTTAATTCTGTTAATGGAATGACTCAAAAAGACGAATGATAAAGTATTACCTCTGCTTTTTGTCACAGAAGTGCAAAATAAGATGTCCATTTTGTATGTGATTAATATGTTAATTTGTTTTGTTTAACTATTTTTCTTTGTTATAAAGGAAATTCTGTTACCCAGGTATTTTTTCATATTAGGATGGTTAATTCTTTCCCTGATATTTAGTATTTTTCTATTTTTTTGTTATTCTATACTTGTATTTGATATGCAAACAACAGCAAAAGATGATATATATGTATTTTATGTATATATAGATATATATATATATAGCTATGAATCTCTGTAATATATCTTTTTATAAAACAAATAATATATTCAATATGAATGAATTTCTATCTCCAGAAAACTCTTTTTGTTTGGAATAAATGCTTCATTTTACCTTTTTTTTTGAAATCACTATTATTCATACCCATTAAAAAATAACAACAAAACATGATCGTTTGACAAAATGAATCTACATATTTTCCTTCACTCTATCAATTCATAAAAGTTTTCTCATGTTTCTTTGAACAAGATTGTATTCTACAATCAGTCAGGATTGAAGTCAAGCTTGAAGCTGGTATAAGAAATTCCATGTGAAACTCTGGTATAAAATTAAAATTTTGAGGTAATTCATATTTTATGGATAGGAATTGGTTTTCTTAGTGTTCTAAAGATTTAAAAAAAAACTTTATAAAAAAGAATAACCTCCCAAATCTCAGAAAATCTTTTGTTTTTAGGTTTTTTAGGTTTTTGCAAGGCAAATGGGGGTTAAGTGGCTTGCCCAAGGTCAAACAGCTAGGTAACAATTAAGTATCTGAGGTCGGATTTGAACTCCTGACTCCAGGGCCGGTGTTTTATCCACTGTGCCACCTAGTCGCCCCCCAGAAAATCTTTAAGAAATAAAATGATATATATTATTCTATTGCTATGAACAGATTTGTGAACTTCTGAAAAAAATGAAATAAGGA
Organism: Macrotis lagotis; assembly: GCF_037893015.1. Lineage (NCBI taxonomy): Eukaryota > Metazoa > Chordata > Mammalia > Peramelemorphia > Peramelidae > Macrotis > Macrotis lagotis. Next base: position 220,404,527 of record NC_133663.1, read on the forward strand.
ATCCTGAAAGAGTTTCAAATAGAGTATTATATGCAAAACATGAGAATTAACTGGTCATAACAGCAAAATTAAACATTGCATTTACATAGATTTGTGCTATTGTATAAGACAATCTTGACTGAATTTAATTGTACAGAATATAATGCCTTTGCAGACATTTTGTTTCATTTCATTCTGGTAGAGTTCATTCTGGTAGACTTCATTCTTAGAACAACGTCAACCCCCCCCCCCCCACCAAATTTGTAATCCAAGAATTTAGAGATGTGTGCCCAGGTACCTGCATTCATATCAATGCATTCTGAGAAACCAGCCCTGCCTGGGTTTCATATCATGCTCAGTTGGGAAGATTTCCATAAGCTATTATAGTTTTTAGTGCCAACATAGATATTTATATTTGTTATAATGTAAAAATGATCAAAGCTGTTTATCTCAGAATCATTGATAAACAGATAGTATATTTATTCAGTCTTTACTAGTGAATAGAGACTAATACGTACGGGAGGCTTAAACAAAAAGCAAACCCAGTCTGTGACCCTAGGATCTTACATTCCAGTGAGGTACATATGCAGGTCAGTTAACAAGCCTTTATGAAGTACCTCCTCTAGACAAAGCTTACTGATATACAAAGAAAGGTAAAAATAGTCCTGGTCCTCCCCCACCCCCCACCCCAGCTCACATTCCACTGGGAAAGACAGCAAAGCAAACAAATTATAGATAAAATATATATACAGTGAATTGGAGCTAATAACAAAGGAAAGATATGTACAAAAACCAGAAGCCAGCTTCAGTAGACATGAAAACAGCTTGACATAGTCCTAGACTAACCAGCTACTTGTATTTCTCTCATTGTGATGTCTTATAGTTATTTAAATAATAGATTTAAAAATTATTTTGACCTAGAAATAAAAAGTGGTTTTTTAAAGGGGGGGTGCAGCAGGGAAGGAATTGAAGAAGAATACTGTCATGTTCTCAATATTTGGGGAAAAATATAGATTGAAAGAAGAAAAGATGCTCAAATTAGTGTTACAGAATTTCATAAATAAAAGCATAATTCAGCAGTAATTCTAGAGAAGTTTCCTTGACTGTATATACTCCACCCTTCTGTTTCAAGATCCAGTACATTTTTATTGGGTATATGTTTATGGCTCATTGTTATAAACTAGTTATTTGTGTTATAAAGATTTACCTTAAAGATACTAAGTTATATACTATATTTTAAAGTGTTTAACTTCTAGAAAAACTGATTTTGGGTGCCTTGGTTTAGGTTTAAACAAACCAGGTTTCATAGCAGTCCCACCCTGTTCAGATAAGGCTGAGAAACTTTTTAGATTATTTTATAATGCAGTATTCCAATATGAAAGTTAAACTATTGAATTTTAAATTAGACTATGTGGTTTGCATTCTGAAAGTATTTCTAATGAATCAATATTTAATTTTTCATGTATTAGCTAATTAAAATGAACATTTATGTCATAGATTGACATAAAACACAAGTGTACCTTTACTTGTAGCATTATGAAAATTAAATCCCTTTAAAATCATTATCTCTATCTTACTCTTTCCCCTTACTTTTTACTAAACTATCAGGAGTGATAAGCTTTCAATGATTACAGGCTATTGCCCTAACTTGTTTGAAGAATTCATTAACTAGCATTATTGTTTTTGTACCAGTGTGAACTGAGGGGTGCAAAGATAAAAGTCTAGAATTTGTAAAGTATGTTCTTTAAATCATATAGTATGTTAGTAGCAATAGAACTTGTTGAATAGTCTTATTAAATCTTTCAGTGATAAAAACAAAAAAAAACATTCTGTTGCCTTCCTTCTGAGATCACCTCCAGTTTATTTTGTATGCATCTTATATATCTATGTGCATATATGTGTATGTGTATAGACTAACATCTACTTAATATTTATAAATTATTTACATGCATACCTGATTAGAGTATGAGTTTCTTGAGAGCAAGCACTGTTTGTCTTTATTTGTATCTTGAATGTTTAGCACATGCCTAGAATATAGTAATGTTTTAATCTGTTAGTTTACTTGACTCAAAATCACTTTATTCATAGGACCTTTCCTTATTCACTCTAACACTAGTGCCCATTCTCTGTTACTTTGGATTTGTTTTGTGTATTTGCATATGTGTGTGTGTTCATACAAACATACATTTTGTCACCCCTCCTATAGAATGTGGGTGAAGGACGATATCATTTATCTTAGTACCCCAAATACTTATCTCAGTGGGCAGCTAGGTGGCACAATGAATAGAATGCCGGCCCTAGAGAAATGAGGACATGGACTCAAATATGGCCTCATGCACTTAATAGCTATGTGATGTTTGGTATCATTTAACTCTGTCTCAGTTTCCTCATCTGAAATGAGCTGTAAAGAAGTAGCAAACCATCAGCAGTTTTGCCAAGAAAACCACCAAAATGGAGACATAGAGATTTAGGCAAAATTAAAACAATTCAACAACTTACCATAGTACCTAACATACAGCAGACCTTTAGTAATTGATTGTTTTGATATTAGGACCTGTGACTATACTTTAAAAGACTGACTACTTTCTTTTCCTAACTTGATTTGAATGGTCACAGAATACTGTAGTTCAAATTAATAAACATTAATTATTCTTCTCTATGCAAAAATATTTAGACACTAGGGCAGATACAAAAATAGGTGACACAAATGCCTTCCTTAATGAAATTTCTTTATCTATACTGCTGTTACTGCTCCTGCTGCTGCTTCTGCTGCTGCTGCTGCTGTTGCTGCTGCTATTACTACTACTACTACTACTACTACTACTACTACTACTACTACTACTACCACTACCACTACCACAACTAAAACTATGCTGCTACTACTTGATAATAATAGTATTTCAAAAGAGATCATAATAAACTTCAAAGTGTTATGTGAGTTCCAAGGAGAAAAACTCATTTTCTGATTGATCAGGAGGTGATACTTGAACTAGAAATAGGAAAGATGGGTAAGATCCAAAAGGCAGCAATAGAACTTAGGAAACAATTAATAGAAGATAATAGATCTATTCCAACTCCCACATTTTAAAGATGAACAAACTGAGGTCCAGGGTTGTCCAAGTGTCTTGTCCAAGATTATACAAGTTAAAAGCTATCAGGAATGGAATTTGAACTCAAGTTCTCTGTCTGCAGAGTCAATGTACTTTCCACTATTCTATACTTTTGACATGATCAGATTCCATAAGAAATATTAACATGGTATGAATGTGATATATAAATTCTAAGGAGGAGACCATATGTAAATAGCTCTATACATATATCATATCACCTAGTGGGGCTGAGACTGGAAACACAAGAACCTAAGAATCTAGCAATTAAAAGAAACCTCAGAGCCATCTAATCCAATCTATGCCTCTCTAACATCACTAATTTTCAGCATCAACTAGCATTAGAAAGAACACTGAATTTCTGTTTAGAGGACCTGGGTTTAAATCTAAACACTGTTCCTTAATACCTTTTATGACCTTGGACAAATCATTTTCTCTCTCTGGACTTTGGTTTCTTCAACAGTAAAATATGCAGTTAAATTAAATGATTTTTAAGGTCATTTGCAGTTTTAAATCTGATCCTAAGATTCACTTATCTGTACATACTATTTTTCTGTGCTCCAGTCATGCTTCAACTATTTGTCTATTAGATATCTCCAATTGGTTGTCCCATAGGTGTCTTAAATTCAACATGAATTCAAGCAGAAATCATTATATTTTTTGCCCGAAATTTTCTGTTTTCCTAATTTCCTTGATTCCTTTGAGGGTACCACCATTCCCTCCAGTCACCAAGATTTTATAACTTTTAAATAATTCTTAGTTTTTTTGTTTTTATCTAGTCAGTTTCCAAGCTTTTTGATGTTATCTTCATATCTCTTACATTCATCCTCTTTCCAGTTTTATGGCCATTTGTCAAATTTATGTCCTCAACAGCTTTCACCTTAACAACTATACAACTTTCCTAAGTGGTCTTTGTGCCTCTAGTCCCTCCTGAATGTAATAAATGCTCTTTGACTTAGCAGTCTACATTACGAGTGACTAGTAATCATCCAGAGGCTTGTAGGCCTCCAGAAAGAAGGAACTCCATCACAAGGCATTCCATGTCATTTGGTGATACTGTACTTGTTTGACATTCCTTCCTTATAGCAAGCCTATATCTGCTTCTTTCAGATTTTTTTCTATTTCTCATTGATCTACCCACAAAGCTAAGTATAGTTACATCCAGTTCAAGAATAGCGGTGTTGGCCTGCCTGTAATTCCCACTTTATGCAAGTCTGTTCTTCAAATTAAACATTTCCAGGTCTGTAACTCAATTCTATTGGATATTGCTGTTGAACAAACTGATAGAATTAACTGAACTTTTCAACTGAGCTGCTATGGAAGGTCACAGAGAAGGAAATAGAAAAGCACTTAAGTTATGAATATGAGTTACTAGGTAATTTCATGATTCCAGTGGAATAAGTAGGGTAATAGAAGGAAGAACAGATTTGGGAAAAAGATAATTATCATGCTGAGATTATATAACTACACAAATTTTGTAAATTTTGCCAACAGATAAAAATGAGGAATGATTCAGAATGCTATAGCATATTTAGTGTTTAATTAAAAACAACTTCCAATCAATTCTAAGTGATAACAGTACGTTGTCATCCCTAAAACAAGTCAATTTCTCCCCCTAAAGTCTGCTACAGATTCTTTTCAAGGAAAAAAAAAATCAGTGTCTGTCAATTCCTGGAATTTGGTGGTAGGCCTTTGTAAAGTGTATTCTCCTAAATCACAATTAAGAATTTGTTGTTTTTATTGTTGTTTTTGCAGTATCCAGAAAACATGGCAAGCTTATCATTTTCTTATGAACATTCATGAAGTCTCGTCCAATGAAACAGAAACTGAAGCAGCAGGGAATTCTGAAAGAAAGGATTTTTTGGTTGTGACCAGGGTGAACACCTTCTGAATTCTGGTTTTGAAGGTAAATACTGAACACTAATGCTCCTCATTTGAGTTAATGACCTATATACTCCGATTGTTTCTGAAGAGTAGAAGTAATATATAAAGAAGGTAGAGGGAATTTTTTAAAGGGCTGTTTATATGTCTTCTACAATGTTTGCAGTGAGGTATGTGAAATAGGTACAGTAACGTGGCTCTACAAAACATATCTCTCTACGTAGATAAGATACATTCACAGAGAACATTACAATCCAAAATGTTATTTAACAGTTGTCATTATATTAGCTTAATGGGCTCTCCTTAGGGAAGCGCCCAATCCCCATGTTCTTAAGAACAAGACTTCAAAAGCATGACATAAATTGAGACTAAAATATTGCAAAATTGTCAATCATTCTTCAAAGGGTTGTGCAAACAGGTTTCTTTGATAGGTTGTTATCCCACAGAAGTAATTCAAATAATTACGAAGAGTGAATCCAATCAGTACATTTGCAAAGTTCACCAAGGGGTAAATAGGGCCATAATTTTAACTCCACCTTTATACTTTAATTTCTATTCTTTATACACTTAAATGTTTCTAGCCCAAAGATGTCAGACATCTATGTCTTACTGAAATAACAGGTTTAGTTATACTTGTGATCAAGGATATGTTGCAACATACATTTGTGGAAGAACTTTGGACTTGGAAAGAGACCACTTGAAGTGAAATTCTGGTGTTACTAGGTACTTGCTGTGTGACCCCTGCAAGTCACTTAACTTCTCTGAGGTTTAGTTTTCTTATATCTGAAATGAAGGTAACAACAATTGGAACATCCAACTCATAGAATCATTATGAAGAAAGTCTTGAATTAACCGTGAAGTACCATATAAATGTAAGATGTTTTTGTTGTTGCTGCATGGTCTATGGAAAATCAGGATTTCTTAGATCTGATCTTGACATTGATCTGGGTCAATGTAAAAGTTAAGAATTGCATATTTTTAAGAACTGCTTTAGGTTTTAACATTTAGCAAAGGTTTTATTATTAATTTTATACTTTCATATATTAATGCTCATTTTGAATAAATTTAAATAGTATGAATGTCTGGTGATTTCAAGACATTTGTGCAATTGTTAATTACACAATATGCTAGCATTTTGTTTTCTATTTCTGATAAGCATTCAACCATATACTTTTTTTCTTACTCTATGCAGAATTTAGTTAACAGATGTATTTCTTTTTTACCTGATCTACTTAGCAATCAGAAGGCCCCAGCTTTGCAACAATTTGCCTTATTGCTATAACAGAATATAAATGAGCTTACTGCCAAGGAACTAGGAGGAGGCCCCAGAGCCTGACTGAACAAACAACACTGGCTATCTGAATAATGTAGGAACCCACTCCCTAATCATAAATGTTATGAAATACAGTCTATCTTTATTATCCAGGGATTCGTTATTCATTTTGCCTAACAGCAGTGAGCCCATAACCACCAACTGAAGTGCACTACAATTACTACACCGCAATTCTTCTTTCTTGGTACAGACTGTGATTTGCATATGAGAACTGATATACTCACAATTCATTGCAATTTTAGTTCATGTTATTTTAATTTTTTTCTTTAAAAACAATTTCTTTAGTGCCCCAGGTTCTTCAGAGCTGTACTGTATTCATTGAGAGATTATGGTATTGTGGATGGAACATACCGTCTTTCTGATGTTGCCTCCAATATCCAGAGATTACGGTAAAGTTCCTCCTCTTTCCTTTTTCATCTCTAGAAATTTTGTTGAGAACTAAGTGATTTCCAAATTGTATATTATAATGGCGACAAACTTGAGTGGGCAAGAGGGAATGTATTATGAAAGAGAAAAAAGTTTGTGTTTATATTGTGTTCTGTATATAATTTCCTGAGTATGCTGACCTCCACATGCTTCAGTGGATTTTGAAAATTCCAAATTCATCTTTCTTTAGCATCTACCTCTAAAGCAGAGATTCTTAACTATTTTAGGGATATGGACCCTATGAGTCCATCTCACTTTTTTTTTTTGTTTTTTGTTTTTATAAGGCAAATGGGGTTAAGTGGCTTGCCCAAGGCCACACAGCTAGGTAATTATTAAGTGTCTGAGACTGGATTTGAACTCAGGTACGCCTGACTCCAGGGCTGGTGCTCTATCCACTGCACCACCTAACTGCCCCCTCACAAATATTTTTAGGAACAAAATAAAATATATAAATTTACTGAGAAAGTCAATCATGTTAAAATTATCAAAACAATTTGATAATAATTATCACAATATAACCATACCTTCTCTTTCCCTTCCCCCCGAAAAAAACTCCAGCAAGTTAGACCCAGGTTTAAAAAAATGTAGATACAAAGGCAGTTGAACTCCTTGAGAAGCTGGTTAAACTAGCTACTCCTATTTTCTATCCTGTCACTTCTAAACCCTCTGCAGTTTAGCTTTCTACTTCATCATTTTATTGAATCTGTACTCTCCAAAGTTACCAATAATCTCTTAATTACTAAATCCACCGACCTTCTTTCATTCTTCATTTTTCAGTTTTGATTTTGTTTATCACCAAATTCTCCTCAATGCTCTCTGTTCTTTAGGTTTTTGGTGACAATGTTCTCTTCTGAGATCCTGTCTGACTATTCTTTTTAGGTCTCTTTGCTGGATCTTTAGCCATGTCATGGATACTAATCATGCACTTTTCACAGTTCAGTCTTGAACCCTTTTCTACCACTGCACTTTATCTCTTATTGATCTCATTAGCAACCATGACTTCAATTTTCATCTCTCTGCATGTGATTCCCAGATTTATATATCAGCCCCCTTCTCTTCCCTAAACTTTCACTCAGCACCTTTCCAACTTCCTTTTGGACATCTTGAACTGGATATCTATATTCACCTCAAACCATTCAAAATAGAATTCATTATCTGGCCCCCACCCAACTTTCCCCTCTTTCCATTTTTTTTTTACTGTCATCAAAAGTATCACCATCACCTCAATTACATCACCTAGGACCACAACTTTGAAGCATCATGAACACCTCACTTGCACTCACCCCATATGTCCAATCTGTTATCAGATCTTGTCGTTTCTAACTTCACAGTTTCATCAGTTAAGATACATTTACTGGGGGTGACAGGTAGTGCAGTGCATAGAGGACCAGACTTGAGAGTCAGGAGGTCCCAAGTTCAAATTTTACCTCAGACATTTACTAGCGGTGGGACCTTGGACAAGTCACTCAATCCCAATTGACTACCCCATCCTCTTCCCCACCTCCAATAAAAAGCATTTTTAAGTGTTTTCTCTATGTCAGGCATCTATGGTAAATGAGGTTAGAGAGAAAAAGGGGAAAAAATGTTCTTGTACTCCAAAGAGCTTGAGTCAAATGGAAAGATGTGCCAGGTAAAAGGAAATGACTGAAGAAAACAAAGGTTCCCTCTTCCAAGCATCTTACTTTATTAAGCAATGCATACCTAATAACCAGCAAATTGTACCTGACCTCCTCAACATAGGCCTGGACCCCCAATTCAGGGGAAGAAAGACTTTTAAACATGGAAACAATTATTAAGGTCAATTAATTAAAAGGAAACCATAAAACATCAGGTGACCTGATTTTCAAGTTGGAAGGGGAAGAGCAAACAGGTACAATTTGCTGAATTCAGAAAATGAGATAGCTCATTCCTTCCAAACATCTGTAAACAAACAAAGGAACATGGAAACAACAACTGATTGGAGCCAGTTTTCAGATGAAACATAATGGATTACTTCAGATATATAGTTGTGAGAAAACTCCTTTTATCTATCTTTAATTCTGACTGGGTTTCTGGTCAGTATAAAGTAGGTACTTGGTTAAGGGAAGTCAAGTTTCCCAGTTGTGCAGGCATTGGTTCAAATAATGCAATAAAGTTTTCTCACAAAGCAGAAATTGAACAAGACATTCATAATTGAATAGTAACTTCCTAGCTCCAAAATTGATTCATAAGATAGAATCATTGTGGTTTAGTCAATTCCCACAATTAGGAATTTGCTGCCCTACTTTTCTAAATTCCCCCTTTTGATTTATGGGAGAGTACACATTCCACTACCTTATGTATTGCTTATCTATAAACTAAATCTATAAGTTTCTTTTATAAATTCATAATCATAATTATATAACTCAGGTTACAAATCAAACTACTTATAGGACTCACAATGGACTGATTTTAAGAAGGGAGATTTACATGTCACCAAGATAACAAAGAGAACTTAAACATAAATACCTTGAAACAAAAGGGCAAAGCAATATAAAAATGATCGTGGATATTAATTAATCATCATATTTTGAGGCTGGTCCCTAGATATCTTCTCTTGCACATTTTGGAGCAGGGTTTATTCTCAGCACCACAATGAAGAAGCCTCTCTGCTTGGCTGATTCCAAATCACTTGTAAAGTTTCCTAGATAATTCTCATAAAAATCTGCCTGGAACAAAATCAGTACAATGTAGTACAATCTCTAAAACTTTAGAAAATTTCAGTTTTTATATACCTACTTGGTGTTTTTAGCTTTACCTAAAACCTGATATATGAATCTTTAAAAGAAAATATGAGGGTCTATTATAAAATGAACTTATGTCTTTTTTATATTATCAGATACTTTTGAAATGGGAAAATAATTTAACTTTCATTACAATTATCAATACAATTTTATATGAAAAATCCTTAATCCAATTTTAATACAAGGCATAAAACCTGAATTTTCATGCTAGATATATTTGGAAGCCTATCTTTTTTATATTTCTTAGAGGAAACAGTCTGATCCTATTGCTTTCTCAAAACTTATTACTCCACTTAATTAGAAAAATTTTATATTACATCTTTGTCTTAGTGCTTTTTCTAATTCCCTCTCTAGGGAGGAATATCTATATTATAATCTGATCATTGACACAGATTAAAATTGTAAGATTTTTCATACTCATATCCTATAATTATAACACTGAAATGTTAAAATATCAATCTTTTAATTAATATATTCAGTATAATAATTCTAAAACTTCTACATCTTACTTGTCCTGATTTTAAAAATTTTTTAATGAAAGGAAAAGGAGGGATATAATTATAACATTTTCAAAACTCATTCTCTCAAGGGCACAGATGGCCACGACATATACCATAGCACATACTATTTTCTCATATTGATATCATTACACTTCAGACAACCATCTTTGTAATCAAAACTTAAAATAATAGTAAATTATAGTCCCATGAGTTTTCAAATAGCAAATTTTCCACTAACAACAACTTAGAGCTTAAATATCTTTACTGATGTTTCCTAATAGTTGACATTTCATTTATCTTTTACTTTTAAATTAGTTAAATGGTACAATGGATGGAGTTCTGGACCTGGAGTCAAGAAGATATTCAAATCCAGCCTCAGACCCTTGCTAGCTATATGACTCTGGGCAAGTCATTTAACTCTGTTTTCCCCAGTTGCCCCATCTGTCAAATGAATTAGAGAAGGAAATGGCAAACTACTTCAGTATCTTTGCCAAGAGAATCCAAATAATGTCACAAAGAATCAGAAAGGACTGAAAAATGATGAACAACAGCTATAAATTAAAAATAACCACATTCTGGGTTTTCAGACATACAGACAGGCAGACATGACTGATAGTTAACTCATATTAATGTAATAAAATTTTATCTTTAAATTACCATACAAGTTTTTATTTTATATGATTTTTATGATAGCCAGTTTTCAAATGAAAATTTATATTTTGTTATAGTAAGCAATATTATTACTATTATGTTTTGAAACAAAATATACATTACTATTTTCAACTATCTATTTTATAGCATTCTTTTAAAAGTACAGCTCATATTCTAACAGTTTCAAGGTTTTTTATTCATTTTTCTAATAACATTTCTGATAAAGTAGTATCTCTTCATTTCACAGAATAAGAGAATTTAGGAACACAATGATAACAAATACGTTATCAAGTATTTAAAACATGAACCAAAGCATTAGTAAGATGATATCAATTCAGTCAAATATAATTCCAAATTATCCTACTTAGAAATCATTAATCTTATTATCTTTGATATTTTATACTAATCATATTTAAAGCTTGATATAGCATTAAGTATAGAATAATTACATCAAATTAAAGAAAAAACAATTATAGTGAACAGTTACATGGCACTTACCAGATACCAAATATTTTGTTATGTACTTCACAATCATTATATGATTTGATCCTTACAAGAACCCTGAAAGGTGAGAGCCATTATTAGTTTTCTCTTTACAGCTTGGAAAACTGGAGCAAACAGAGATAAGTCCCTTAAGCTCACAAAAACTAATGAATTTCTGAGATCAGAAAGTATCTGCAATTTCCCTCTATTTTTCCAGCACCTTTATTTCTGAATCCTATCAGAGATTAGGCAGGATTGTCAATGATTAGTTCCGGCTTGGCGGGGATGGTCTTTGGACTGGACTGGAAGAAATGACAGTGGATTTTTGAACTGTGGTGGGGATGTCTGTTATTTAAGCATTTTTTTCGTCTTTTCATGGTCAAGAAAACATTAACCAGAAGCAGCTATTTAAGTTTCCTATAAATTTTCAAATGGAAGCTATATACCCTTTTTTCCCCCTTTAAAATTGAACTAGCTGCTTTCCTTCATTGCACTAAAACAAAGGGGAAAAATTATTGAAGTTGTCGTTTCTTCTGTGATCCTGACATGACTCCATGATATTTTAATTATTTCTTCCTGGTTATTTGTAGTATTTTCTCCTTGACCTGGGAGTTCTGGAATTTGGTTATAATAATACTGAAAATTTTCACTTTCAGATAGCTTGAGGGAATTGATTGGTGGATTCTTTCCCTTCTGTTTTATCCTCTAGATCTAAAATGTTGGGGCATTTTTTTCCTTTATAATTTCTTAAAATATGTATCCTTTTAAAATTTATGGTTTAATTAGTCTGTAATCTCTTTTCTAAGTCTATTGTTTTTTTGATAAGATATTTCACATTTTCTTCTAATTTTCATTCTTTTGATTTTGTTTTATTATTTCTTGATGTTTCTTGGAGTCATTAGCTTATACTAGTCCAATTCCAATTTTCTTCAATGAGTTTTTGTACCTCTTTCTCTTTTCCCATTTGACCAATTCTGCTTTTTATAGATTTGTTCTGTGAATTTTTGTGCCTTTTTTATCATTAGACTAATTCTGTTTTTCAGGTATTATTTTCTTCAGTGTGTTTTGTGCCTCTTTTACCAAACTATTAATTTTCTTTTCCTCATTTTCTTATATTATTCCCATTTCTTTTCTCAATTTTCCCTCAACCATTCATCTCTTTTTCTAATTCTTCAGGAATTCTTTTTGGGCTTTGGTCCAATTAATTTTTTTTTGAGGCTTTGCTTATCGCTGTTTTCACATTGTTGTCTTCTGAGTTTGTTTTACTCTTACCTGCCACGACAGTAGCTTTTTATACCCAAGTTTGTTATTGTTTGTCATTATTCTAACCTGTTTCTTGATTTTGAACTTTATGTTTAAATCTTGAGAGAGGTATGATCACTGGTCTGTGCTCTGGAAGGTACCTACTCCCTTGTAGCTGCAAGCAATAGTGCCCCTCATTTCATTGAAACTGCAACTGGGGTCCCTACTTCCTCATGACCAACCACTGGTATGCTTCCTCCACCCTACTGAGATCCAGAACTGCTTATGAGCATTAGAGGTTCAGGTCAACTCCAGCTGCATCCATTACAGCAAAGCATCCCCTGAAAGCTCTTTGTGACTACTTGTTTGACCCCTTCCTGGCTCTGGGCTTAGAGTTCCTGAAGCTTCTACTTGTCCCTGTCCTGGCACCTTCAAAGCCCACTCATGATGCTGTTGCAGTCTGGGCTGGCCCCTGTCTGGCAGACCTCTCCTGCGAACCTCCTGAGTTGTTTTAGGCTGAAAAAATTTGATTCAAGCCGTTAATTTTAAATTGTTTGAAGAGTATTGTTTGGAGATTTCAGCTGGGTTGAGACTACTCTGCCATCTCATCAAACATTTTTAAATATCAAGAAACTGCCTCCTGACTCACTTCTTAGCCCCTTAAATTTTTTCTTCAAGGGAAATTAACTTTTATATAGCATTTACTAGGTGTTTAATCCTAACCCCTTTTTACAAATATCTCACTTGATCCTCATAACAATCCTATGAGATAAGTGCTATTATTATCCTTGATTTCTAGGGATAATTATAAAAAGCACCTCCCTCAGGAGCTATTGTGAGGTTGAGATGATAAAATACTTTGATATTGCCTAATCAGTACTTATTCCCTTTCCTCTCCCTTGATTCCTAGGTGCTCTTTAGGAGTGTCCAGGAACAGCTTTGTTATGCTCCCTGAATAACCACTTTTGGAAGTACTTAGGACTTTCTTAGGAAATTCTACATATGAAAACTGACTCTAATGGAAACAGAGGAATAAACTAAAATCCAAGAGTTCTCCTAATGGGTGGGTAAAGGCTTCAATAATTTTAATTAATAATAATTTTAATGAATTGAGTCTTACAGAACTATGTTTATGCATGAAATCAAAAATTCTAAGAAACAAACATCCTTATACATATTAAAAGAATAGATCCTAGAACTGCAAAGCAGCTACTGTAAAGTATATCACAGTAGTTATAGTTTAACAAGGCCATAGCATCTTCACTTGGTACCATTGACATTTTAGCATCAGCATATCCAAATATAGTTGATTGCTTTTCCATAAATTCTTCCTTTCTCCAAACTTCTTGTAATGAAGGCTGGATTTGTTTGCCAGATCCATAACCTCATAGTCATTATAGATTTTCATTTCTCTAATTTCCTATATTTAATCAATTGATAAATATGATTAATTCTTTCTCTAGAATATCTCCTCACATAATCAAGGCTCTAAATTAGAATCTTGTCATCTTTTATCTTTCCTATTATAATATCTCCTAATTGGTCTCTTCTTTTTCTAATATTTCTCCTTCAGGTCCCTTCCCTTCCCAACCCCATCAGCACTATTTTCCCATCCTCAGTCTCAGCTGGTAAAAGTTATCTGAGGCACAGATCTGACCATGCCCCCCACCTACTAAAATATATATCTATTTCTTAGGTAGAATACAAACTATTTCAAAAGGCATTATTCTCAGCAGTCCCAAAATGTGACTCCAACCTTGCTTTTCTTTACTCCCTTCCTTTTGTTTTACACATGCACTCTTCCACCTAACCTGACCCCCACAATTCTTTGAATCTTTATCTTCCTCCTAACTCTGTTTCAGGGCATTATCCTTCTGGAAAACTCCTCATTGCTTTTGCTTCCCTCAATTTTCACAAATTACTTTGTAGTTATTTGTTTACATGATTTATCTGAGAAAAGAGGTTTTTAATCTGTAGTACACAGATTTCAGGAGGTCTTCAAATTTTGATGGGGAAAAAATTATATCATCATCTCTACTAGAATTTTGCATTTTTTAATGTTGTAAAAATGTTGTTGTGTTTCACCAGACTGCCCCAAATGTTTTTTGTGACATTAAACTTAAAAAAAAATAGTTAACCACAGTTGTAGAAGAAAATAAGGCAAGTAGAAGGCATGGATTTTCCTCAGCACCTAGTCCAGTGCCTTACATGGTTTTTTCAAGCTGAGTAAATGTCTGCTGCATTAAATTCTTCCTCCAATACAGATTACAGTCAACTCCAAAAGTAACTTATGAACCTAAATCTAAGATTAAACATGATCTGCTGGAGGTTATACCTGAAATTTGAAAATAAAAGGCCTCTAAGACCATGTTTCCTGAACTAATTTGACCTTGGAACATTTTAGGATTTGGATGATATTGATGATGCTTATAAATGCTTAGTCTGCCGAACCTGAAGGTAAAAAAACAGCTCCAGGATAAAGATCAATGAATTTTGGAATAAAAGAGTCAAAATAAGCCTGATTTGGGAATTTTCAGTAATGAGAGGTAGCTAGGTGAAAAATATAAAGAAATGTTGCTAGTATAGAATTTTTCTCACAGAGCTTCAATTTATATAATGGTGTTTCACAACATATGTTTCTCTAGGAAATAGTGCTATACAGAGAGAAAATCAATGACTATTTTCTTCTAGGCTTTCCTGTTAGTAAATGAGGAAGACAGTAAGTTATACATAATACTATTTTACCCAGCATTCCATTTCATTACTTTGAATAGAAACATCTGAAATATTTCTTTTTATAAATCAAATAAATAATGAGTTGAAAACATTATGAAAATGAAATAAACTTTTAACACTGAGAAAGTGAGGATTGTGCTGCATAAATTATTTAGAATGAATAAAATACTGGAAGCTGAAAGTAAATCTCCATTTGAGGTATATGTTCTCAGAGACAAAGAGATTGGATTTGAGTCTGTATATTACATTAATCTTTTTTTTCTTACCTTTTTTCTATAGATAGAAATTTCCTCTGTCCACCCGTAAATTTATTCATTTACAGAGCTCATTTTTATAAACAATTCTTTATTTGTAGCAACACCATATTTGAGAGGACTCACCTTGGGCTCTTTTTTATATATTTTTTTTCTTTTATTAAAGACTTTGAGTTTTACAGTTTTTCCCCCAGTCTTACTTCCCTCCCCCCACCCCATCACGGAAAGCAATCTGTCAGTCTTTACTTTGTTTCCATGTTGTACATTGATCCAAATTGAGTGTGATGAGAGAGAAATCATATCCTTAAGGAAGAAACAAAAAGTATAAGAGATAACAAGCTCAGACAATAAGATAATAAGTTTTTTTTTTTAAATTAAAGGGAATAGTCCTTGAACTTTGTTCAAACTCCACTGCTCTTTATCTGGATACAGATGGTATTCTCCATTACAAACAGCCCAAAATTGTCCCTGATTGTTACACTGATGGAACTAGCAAGTCCATTATGGGCTTTTTTAAAGTCTATTTTTTCCCCCCACAGCTATTTTTTTAATTTAAATTTATTTTTTATTAAAGATATTATTTGAGTTTTACAATTTTCCCCCAATCTTGCTTCCCTCCCCCCTCCCCCAGACAGAATGCACTCTGTCAGTCTTTACTTTGTTTCCATGTTGTACCTTGATCCAAATTGGGTGTGATGAGAGAGAAATCATATCCTTAAAGAGAAGTCTAAGAGGTAACAAGATCAGACAATAAGCTATATGTTTTTTTCTAAATTAAAGGGAATAGTCCTTGTACTTTGTTCAAACTCCACAGCTCCTTATCTGGATATAGATGGTACTCTCCTTTGCAGACAGCCCAAAATTGTTCCCAATTGTTGCACTGATGGAATGAGCAAGTCCTTCAAGATTTAACATCACTCCCATGTTGCTGTTAAGGGTGTACAGTGTTTTTCTGGTTCTGCTCATCTCACTCAGCATCAGTTCATGCAAATCCCTCCAGGTTTCCCTGATATCCCGCCCCTCCTGGTTTCTAATAGAACAGTAGTGTTCCATGAAATACATAAGCCACAGTTAGCTAAGCCATTCCCCAATTGAAGGACATTTACTGGATTTCCAATTCTTTGCTACCACGAACAGGGCTGCTATAAATATTTTTGTACAAGTAATATTTTTACCATTTTTCCTTATCTCCTCAGGGTATAGACCCAGTAGTGGTATTGCTGGGTCAAAGGGTATGTACATTTTTGTTGCCCTTTGGGCATAGTTCCAAATAGCTCTCCAGAAGGGTTGGATGAGTTCACAGCTCCACCAACAGTGTAATAGTGTCCCAGATTTCCCACATCCCTTCTAACAATGATCATTATCCTTCCTGGTCATAATGGCCAATCTGAGAGGTGTGAGGTGGTACCTCAGGGAAGCTTTAATTTGCATTTCTCTAATAATTAATGATTTAGAGCATTTTTTCATATGGCTATGGATTACTTTGATCTCCTCATCTGTAAATTGCCTTTGCATATCTTTGACCATTTGTCAATTGGGGAATGGATTTTTGTTTTAAAAATATGACTCAGTTCTCTGTATATTTTAGAAATGAGTCCTTTGTCAGAATCATTAGTTGTAAATATCGTTTCCCAATTTACTACATTTCTTTTGATCTTGGTTACATTGGTTTTATTGTGCAAAAGCTTTTTAATTTAATGTAATCGAAATCATCTAATTGGTTTTTGGTGATGTTCTCCAACTCTTCCTTAGTCATAAACTCTTCCCCTTTCCATAGATCTGACAGGTAGACTAGTCCTTGATCTTCTAATTTGCTTATAGTAATATTTTTTATGTCAATGTCCTGTAACCATTTGGACCTTATCTTGGTAAAGGGTGTGAGGTGTTGGTTTAATCTAAGTTTCTTCCATACTAACTTCCAATTATCCCAGCAATTTTTATCAAAGAGGGAGTTTTTATCCCAATGGCCAGACTCTTTGGGTTTATCAAACAGCAGATTACTATAATCATCTCCTGCTTTTACACCTAGTTAATTCCACTGGTCCACCACTCTATTTCTTAACCAATACCAAACAGTTTTGATGACTGATGCTTTATAATATAATTTAAGATCTGGTAGGGCTAAGCCACCTTCTTTTGCACTTTTTTCATTAAGCTCCTGGTAATTCTTGACTTTTTATTTCTCCATATGAATTTATTTAACTTTTTTCTAACTCGTTAAAGTAATTTTTTGGAATTTTGATTGGTAGGGCACTAAACAGATAGTTTAGTTTTGGTAGAATTCTCATTTTTATTATATTAGTTCAACCTATCCATGAGCAGTTGATATTTGGCCAGTTATTTAAATCTAATTTAATTTGTGTGAGAAGGGTTTTATAATTGTTTTCAAAAAGATTCTGAGTCTGTCTTGGCAAATAGACTCCCAAATATTTCATATTATTTGAGGTTACTTTGAATGGGATTTCTCTTTCTAGCTCTTCCTTCTGTATCTTGCTAGACATATATAGAAAAGTTGAGGATTTATGAGGGTTTATTTTATAATCTGCATGTTTGCTAAAATTGCTAATTGTTTCCAGAAGTTTTTTAGATGATTTCTTGGGATTCTTTAGGTAGACCATCAGGTCATCTGCAACGAGTGAGAGTTTTGTCTTTTTCTTCCCAATTCTAATTCCTTTACTTTCTTTTTCTTCTCTAATTGTTGATGCTAACATTTCTAATACAATACTGAATAGTAGTGGTGATAATGGGAACCCTTGTTTCACCCCTGATCTTATTGGGAATGCCTCTAGCCTCTCCCCATTGACTATAATGCTTTTTGATGATTTCAGATAGATATTCCTAATTATTTTAAGGAACAGTCCATTTATTCTTACACTCTCTAGTGTTTTTAATAGGAATGGATGCTGTATTTTATCCAAAGCTTTTTCAGCATCTATTGATATGATCATATGATTTCTGATAGGTTTGTTGTTGATATAATTGAGTATACTAACAGTTTTTGTAATATTGAACCAACCCTGCATTCCTGGAATGAATCCTACTTGATCATAATGTATTATCCTAGTGATGATGTGTTGTAATCGTTTTGCTAAGATTTTATTTAGGATTGTTGCATCTGTATTCATCAGGGAGATAGGTCTGTAATTTTCTTTCTCTGTTTTAACTCTTCCTGGTTTAGGTAACAGTACCATATTGGTTTCATAGAAAGAATTAGGGAGAGTTCCATCTTTCCCTATTTTTCCAAAGAGTTTATATACTATTGGAACCAATTGTTCCTTAAATGTTTGGTAGAATTCACTTGTGAATCCATCAGGCCCTGGAGATTTTTTTTAGGGAGTGCAGTAATGGCTTGTTGAATATCTTTTTCTGAGATAGGGTTGTTTAGGTATTTAATCTCTTCTTCATTTTACCTGGGCAACTGATATTTTTGTAAATATTCATTCATTTCCCATAGATTATCAAATTTATTGGCATAGAGTTGGGCAAAACAATTTCGAATTATTAACTTTAATTTCCTCCTCATTGGTGGTGGGTTCACTTTTTTCATTTATGATACTAGCAATTTGGTTTTCTTCTTTCATTTTTTAATGAAATTGACCAGAGGTTTTTCAATTTTATTGTTTTTTTCATAAGACCAACTTTTGGTTTTATTTATTAATTCAATAGTTTTTTTGCTTTCAATTTTATTAATTTCTCCTTTAATTTTTAGAATTTCCAATTTGGTACTTAATTGGGGATTTTTGATTTGTTCTTTCTCTAATTTTTTTAGTTGCATGTTTATTTCATTGATTTCCTCTTTCTCTAATTTATTCATATGAGCATTTAGAGCTATAATATATCCCCTGAGAGTTGCTTTGAATGAATCCCATAGGTTTTGGTAGGTTGTTTCATTATGATCATTATCTAGGATAAAATGGTTAATTCTTTCTATAATTTGTTTTTTGGTTCACTCATTTTTTAAAATGAGATTATTCAGTTTCCAATTTGTTCTGGGTCTGTATCTCATTGGCCCAATATTGCATATGACTTTTATTGCATTTTGATCTGAGAAAGATATATTCACTATTTCTGCCTTTCTGCAGTTGATCATTAGGTTTTTATGTGCTAGTTTATGGTCAATTTTTGTATAAGTTCCATGTACTGTAGAGAAAAAAAGTATATTCATTTCTATCCCCATTCAGTTTCCTCCATAAGTCTCCCATATCTAATTTTTCTAACAATCTATTTACCTCCCTAATTTCTTTCTTGTTTGTTTTATGATTTGATTTATCTAAATTTGATAGCAGGAGGTTGAGGTCTCCCACTAGTAGAGTTTTGCTGTCTATGTCTTCCTGTAGTTCTTTGAGTTTCTCCTCAAAGAATTGGGGTGCTGTCCCACTGGGTGCATACATATTCAATATTGAAATGACTTTGTCTATGGTACCTTTTAGGAGGATAAAGTTTCCTTCCTTATCTCTTTTAACGTGATCTATTTTTGCTGCTGCTTTGACTGAGATAAGGATTGCTACCCCTGCTTTTTTTACTTCAGCCAGAGCAAAATATATTTTGCTCTAGCCTTTTACCTTTACTCTATATGTATCTCTCTGCTTCAAATGAGTTTCTTGTAAGCAGCATATTGTAGGATTCTGGTTTTTAATTCACTCTGCTATTTCCTTACATTTTAAGGGAGAGTTCATCCCATTCACATTCAAGGTTATGATTACTAATTCTTTATTGCCCTCAATGCTATCTTCCCTCTATTTGTATTTTTCCCCCTTTCCCCCCTTTTGTCCATATTCCCCAGTCTTTTGTTTCTGAAAACCACCCCCTTCAGTGTATTTCCCTCCTATATCACGCCCTCCCCTTTTTTCCCCTTTCCATTTTCCCCTTTTCCCCTTTTCCCTTCCCTTCCTTTTGTTATTTCCCCTTATTTCCCCCACTGCCCTTCCCTTTCTCCATCCCCCTCCCCTTTTCCCCTTTTAATACCTGAAAGTTTAGATGTTTTATAAGTTAACTGAGTATGTGTAGGTTTACTTTAAGCCAAGTCTGATGAGAAGAAGATTCAGGTGTTTCTCTTCTGTTCCCTTCTTACCCACTATTACCATAGGTGTTTTGTACCTCTTAGTGTAATGAGAATTACCCCATTCAATCCCCTCTCTCCTCCCATCTCTTTCCTGTCCCCCTTTTTAGGGCAGTAGTGTTTTTTTAGATCCTTCTATCTATGTCATAGAAAATTCTAAGTGTCTGTCCCTTTTAGTTCTGTATATTCTATCGAATAGAGTCAAAATTCCTGAGAGTTATTAGAGTCTTTCTCCCAAGTGGGGTTAAAGTCAGGTACATCCCATTAGATAGTAGTCTCATGGATAGGTCATGAATGTCCATCATTTCTGTCTAGGTGTATTCTCTCTGTTAGAGTTACAATTCTCAAGGTTTATGAGAATCCTTTTTTTTTACACCCATGCTGGGATATAGGCAGTTTCAACTTACTGGATTGCATTTTTTTCTTTTACTGCCCCTCCTTTTTTTTACCTTTTCATGTGTCTCTTGAACCTCCTGTTTGATGCCCAAATTTTCTGGTTAGCTCTGGTCTTTTCATCAGAAATTTTTGAAATTCTTCCATTTTGTTAAATGTCCAACTTTTTCCCTGGAAGAGAAGAGAAGGTTCCAGGCCCTTCGATCCCTTAACGTTGATGCAGCCAGGTCCTTCGTGATGCTTACTGTGGCTCCTTGATATTTAAATTGTTTCTTTCTGGCTGCTTGCAGGATTTTCTCCTTTATCTGATAGTTGTGCAGTTTGGCCACAACTTTCCTTGGTGTTTTCATTTTAGGATCTTTTTCTGGTGGGGATCGATGTATTCTTTCAATAACTACTTTGCCCTCCGATTCCCTGATATCAGGGCAATTTTCCATCACTAGATCCTGTAATATTAAGTCCAGGCTTTTTTTCTCTTCAGTGTTTTCAGGAAGTCCTATAATTTTCAGGTTGCCCCTCCTCGATCTATTCTTGAGGTCAATGGTTTTGTTGATGAGGTATTTTACATTTGCTTCTATTTTTTCTATTTTTTGATTTTGTTTAACTGACTCTTGCTGCCTCATGCAGTCATTAGTTTCTGTAGACTCCATTCTTTTTTGGGGGGAGGAGTTTTCTTCGTTAACCTTTTGTAACTCCTATCCTAATTGGTCAATTCTATTTTGAAAGAGCTTTCCATTTGACCAGTTGAGGTTTTGAGAGAATTAATTTCTTTTTGCATTTGCCCATTTGAAGATCTGAGAAATGTTTTGTTGTTGCAAGGTATTAATTGTCTCCCCTAAATTTTCTAGTTGATTTTTAAACTCCTTCCTTATTTCTTCAAGGAAGTCTTTCTGTGCTGAAGACCAGATTGTACTCTCCTCAGAGGCTCCAGGTCTCTCTGAGTTAGTGTCTTTCCCTTCCAAGAATCTTTCTATGGATCCACCTTTCTGCTGACCCTTCTTCATTTTGCTAAGACCTGAATTTTGGAGGGGGTGATTCACAGGGGCTTGGGATCGCTAAAGGCTTTACTCACTGATTGCAGTTTCTCTGGCTGGCCAGTAGGAGGTGCTGGTTGCTTTCTCTGGAGTGTCTGTGACCTTGGTTGAGGCCCTGTCCCTTTCCTTGAAGGGAGGAGTGGGAGGTATTGAATTCTTTTGCCTTCAAGCAATGGTGGGCTTTACCCTGGCCTGAGGTCATTCCTCAGCTGGGCTGGTTCTTCTGCTCACACACCTGGGCCTGAGGCAAAAGTAGTTTGCATTGGTTTGTTAGGGGAGAAGTCTGAGCTGTAATGGGACTCAGACCAGAGGAGCCCAGGGATGATGTCTGCTGCTCCCCTGCTTCAGAATTCTCCCCCCAGCCCTGTCCGGGATCTCCAGGGGGACAGCTCCAACACCAGTGCCTCTGCTCCCCTGCACACTCACACCCCCTAGGTCCAGCCCCACCTCTGATCCAGCAGGTCTGGCTCTCAGGCCCTCAGAGTCCCAGTTCCAATTCAGCTGCTAGTCTGGTTGATTGGGGCTGATCCTCCCTCTGGGCCCAGACTCACCCACCCGAATTCAGCCACAGCTCCTGCTGGAGACAAATCCCAAGGTTCTTTCTCTTGGCTTTTCTTTATGGGTTTTTTTGAGTTGGATTTCTTTTAAGAGGTTTGTTTCATGTGACCATATTCCCGACCTGACGAAAGAACCTTATGTTCAAGATATACATTCTGTTGGTTCCCTTTGTAATCTGTATTTTCGAAAACTCCCGAACCCTCTTCTCATTTACCAGCTGTATGAGAAATCCTCAGTAAGTCCTTGCTTATTTGGAAGTAAGTCTTTTTAAGTTGGAAACTTTATTATAGGTTGTTTAAAAGACAGGAGACAAACTAATTGGTTTGGCCAAATGCAAGTAATGATTTTAGAGCCAAACTTGAGGCTTAGCTGAAAGTTTTCCTTATTTTTCCACTAATGTTCATTGCCATTCACAATCCTTGCTGTTTCAGCAGGTTTTGTTTTTTGTTTTTTATTTTTTTAGTCTCTGTTTTTGGATCTCTAACCTAATGTCCCACAGAATTTTTTCATCTAGCTTTTATGATTGTATTTTTATCAGTTTCAGTGATCATATAAGTATAAATCTTTTTTTATTCACATGTTGTATGTTTCCAATTCAGTATTATGAGGCTAAAGAAACCCAATCTGAAAATTGAACTGGGTCTGAAGAGCTTCAATTAATAATTCCTTTCAGCAAAATTCAGTGATGTATTTATCGCTCTGTCTTTGTGTTCCAGGATGCAGTTTCTGCAGCAACAGATGAAGAACGACTAATAAAAATTCATGACGTCATCCAACAACTCCCCCCTCCACATTACATGTCTTGCCTAATGTTTAAAATACCAAGTAATAGTTTAAAATACCAAATAATAGGCCTAGTGATATCTAAAATTAACTTTTTTTACTAGCTCACTTTTAAAAAAATTGTCCAAAAGTAATTTTTTTCTGGACTTGATTATAAATAAGCTTTTTTATGGCTAAATTGATTTTTTTTTGTTGTTTGACCTCAGCATTTTGAAGAAAACACAGATTTTTTGAAATGTCTCCTTTTAGACATTTTATCATTTTAATTTTACATAAATATTGTTCATGTTCTAGAAAATAGGATTTGAAGACTCTTCCACTTGTTTCATATATGTTTAATAATGAGATAAATTCATTGCCTATAGTGCCTTTTAAGAAAATGTGGTTTCCTTCCTTATATCTTTTAATGATATCTAATTTTGTTTTTGCTTTGTCTCAGATCAGAATCACTACTTTCTATTTGTTGGACTTTACCTAAAGCATAATGTATTTTGCTCCAGACTTTTACTTTACTCTATGTGTATGTCTCTGCTTTGAATATGTTTCTTGTAAGATTCTGGTTTTTAATTCTGTCATCTCCTTCCATTTTGGGAAGAGTTCATCCCACTCACATTTATAATTAGGATTACTAATTCTGTATTTCCTTCCTTGCTATCTTTCTCTTTCCTTTCCTCTTACTCCTCACCAATGTTTTACTCCATTCCCCTTGAACTTTTCTTTTAAATTTTAACTTTAACTTTGCTTTTATTTTTACTTGTGTCTCCCCTTTTCTCACCCTTTCTCACCCTTTCTTCCCCTTTCCACCCCTCTATTTCCCTGAAGGGTAGGATAGATTTTTATATCCAATTGGGAATGTATGTTATTCCCTCATTGTGCCAAATCTTGGAGAGAAAAATCTATGCAGTATTCATACCCTCTCTTCTTTCCCTTTAGTATAATATGTGTCTCCATATCTTTAATTGCTGTTATTTTTCCTTTAATGCCTAGCTTTCTCCTACTAGAGTCCTTCTTCTTATGTCTATTGTTTTAACCCCATCTTTTACCTACTCACCCTTCTGGCAAAACATACTACTTTTTGTCTGTCTTGTTTTTTCCCAAAGTTTAATTGCTTGTTTGCTTGCTTGATTGGTTGACTAATAAGCAGCATTGCCTTAGTCATCAAGTAAAATCACCTCTTCTGTCCCATTATGGATACACTTCTCAAGAGTCAGAAATCACACCAGATTATAATCAACTTATTCCACCCTCACTTTTCAAGTACCCTTCATGGATACACAGTCCTCATGAGCCAAAACATCATACAAAGATAAATAATTTCATGAACTGTTTGTACCCCACTCCCGACATTTCTTTCAGTTGTAGTCAAAATATCAAGTAAAGCACAATTGCTTCATGATCTTTTCATTTCCAGTCCCTCTAAGTACACTCTCTCCCTGTGTCTATATATAGTACACCAACCATAGCCCTACAACCACTGTAACCAAAATATCTGATTCATTCTCTGCTCCTGTCCCCAAACTTTCCAGCCTTAATACTTCTACCCTCTTAGACAAAAGTACTGGGTATATCTCTCCTTCTGTCCCTTTAGTACTCTAACCATAGTACTGCACTCCTCCTTAACTAAAATATTGGGCTCACTCTCTCCCTCTGTTCCTCTAGTACTCTACCTTTAACACTATAACCCTTGTTAACAAAGTATGAAATAAAGTAAGATCATTTTGTGATCTTTTTAAATTCATCCTTTCAAAGTACACTCCCATCCTCTATCCCTATTGTACCACAAACCTCCTTAACTAAAGTGTTTAATAAAATAAGGTCACTTCATGATTTTTTTATGTTTAGACCCTCTATGCCCTCTAACTTCTCTCTCAATAGGAAATATCTCACCCAGGTAATCCAATTGCTTCATGTCTCATTTATATCATATATCCTTTAAGAACAATCCCTTCAACTGTTAAAGGGCAAAAATTTGATACTCAATGTTTTAAAACATGAATGTTGAAAATTGTCTTTTTCTATAATTAGAAAAATAATATTTAAAAAGAAAGATTAGCAAGGAGGCCAGTACAAATGGATGGTAGATGAGGGGAGGAAGTAAATTGTGAGAAAACTGAAAAGGCAGGAGGAACCAGGTTATAAGGGCTTTTGGATGCCAAAGAGAAGTGTTTATATTTGATCTTGGAGATGATATAGCACACTACAGATTAATGAGCAGAAAGAATGACCAGGTAGGATTTATGCTTTAGGAAAATCACTTTGGTAGCTATTGAAGTGAAGAATAGATTGGTGTGTAGAAGGTCTTGAGTCAGAGAAAGCAATTGAATGGCTAGTACAATAATATAAGCAAAAGGGGATGAATTACACTGGTGGTTTTGAGACAGAAATGGACATCTCTGAGAGATGCTATGAAGGTTAGAAAATTTATTATCAGATTGATGATGAGGAGTAAAAAGGAGTTAATGATGTTATCATGGTTGTATATCTGATTGAATGTGAGGAAGTTGATGTTCTTGACATTAATAGGGATATTCAGAAGGGAGAGCTTACTAATAAATGCTTGTTGATTGAAAGATAACTATCTAGTCTTCAAAAAGTGCATCATGTAATAGTGGGTATGCCCTTTAATGCCCTCTAACTATCCTAAGAGAGATACAGTTTTTAAATGAGATGTATACAGTGTGATAGCATTTTCCCTCTTTTTTATGTTTACCTTTTTTACACATCTCTTGAGTCTTGTATTTGGAGACTGAATTTTCTGTTTAGCTTTGGTCTTTTTATCAGAAAATGTTGGAAGTCCTGTATTTCATTGACAATCCATCTTTTTCACATGACAAAATATGCTGAATTTTTCACGGTACTTAATACTTGCGTAATTCAAGGCCCTTTGCCCTTCTGAATATCATATCCCAGACCTTCTGGGAAAAGCTCTGAGATGATGCTAACTTCACACTGCCATCTTGGTTCTACCCTTAAGTCATCAATGTAAAAATTTTAAATAGAATTTTAGCAAATGGATTAGAAAAAGTTACTACTAAAATAATTCCCTATGATCAGGTGGTATTTATACCAGGTGTGCAGGAATGGTTTAATATTAGAAAAGCATGCTGCAAAATTGATCATGTTAATAACAAAAATAACAGAAATCATATAATTATCTCAATAGATGGTGAAAAAGACTTTGACACAATATAGCATTCATTCCAATTAAAAAAGACTAGTGATTCTAGGAATAAATGGAGTTTTCCTTAAAATGATAAGCAGTATCACTGTTTTTACATCAGCAAACATCATATGTAATGGGGACAAACTAGAAGTATTCCCATGAAACAAATATGCCCATTATCACTGTATTATTCAATATTGCATTAGAAATGATAACTTTAACAGTAAAGCAAGAAAAAGAAATTTAAGGAATTTTAATAGGCAATGAGGAAACAAAATTCCCATTTGCAAAAATCTACAATATTATACTTAGAGAACCCTAGAAAATCAAATAAAAACAACTTATTGAAACAATTAGCAATTTTAGCAAAGTTGCTAGAATAAAATCACATAAATCATCAGTATTTCCATATATGATCAAAAAAGCCCAACAACAAGAGCTACAAAGAAAAATTCCATTTAAAGTAATTGCAGATAACATATAATGCTTGGATATCTACCATGCAAGAAAAAACCAGCAATTATATGAACACAGTTTTAAAACACTTTTCACACAAACTCAGACCTAAACAGTTACAAGAAAAGTAAATTACTCATGAGTTGGCTGAGCTAAAGTAATAAAAATGACAATTCTGCCTAAATCAAACTAGTTATTCAGTGCCATATGATCAAACTACCAAAGCATTCTTTTATAGAGCTAGAAAAAATAGTAAGAAAATTCATCTTTAATAGCAAAAGGTCAATAATATCTATGAAATTAGAAAAAAAAATTGTAAAGGAAGGTGGCCTATTCATACCAGATCTAAAACTGTGTTATAAAGAGGCAGTCATAAAAATAGGTTGTTACGGGTTAAGAAATAGAGGCATGGATCAGTGGAACATATTTGGTAAAAATAAAGCAACAGAAAATGATTACAGTAATAGATTATTTCATAAACCCAAAGATTCTAACTTCTGAATAAGAACTTACTATTTGACAAAAACTGCTGGGAAAACTGGAAAGTAATGTCCTAACACCTAAGTACATCCTGTACCAAGATAAATTTGAAATGGGTAGAAAATTTAAATATAAAAGGTAATACCATAAGCCAGTCAGGAGAATGGGGAGAAGTTTATGACCAAACCAGTGATGGAGAGCATAATAAATTAAAAAATGACTAGTTTCCACTACATTGAATTAAAATTTTTGCACAAATAAATGCAAGATTAGAAAGAATGCACAAAGATGGGGAAACAAATTTTTGCAGTGAGGGTTTCTAATTAAAGGACTCCTTCCTAAAATATATAGAGGAACAGAGTCGAATTTATGAGAATGCAAGTCCTTCCCTAATCGATAAATGAACAAAAGATATAAATAGGCAGTTTTCAGTTGAAGAAATTAAAACTACTATACTCTCATGAAAAAAATGCTCCAAATCCTTATTGATTAGACATGAAAATTAAAACAACTCTGAGGTATCATATCACAAATATCAGATTGGTTAAGAAGGCAAAAAAAGAGAAATGATCAGCATTGGAGGGGTTGTGGGGAAAACTGGAACTCTAATGTATTGTTGATGTAGCTGTGAACTAGTCCCAGGTATTGTGGAGAGCATTTACCAAATGGCAATATGAAACTTTACATACTTTTTGATCCACCAAAATTCAAACTAGGTCTTTATCCCAAACAAATCATACAAAAGGGAAAAAAGACTAACATGTACAAAAATATTTATAGCAACTCTTTTTGTCGTGGCAGAGAACTGAAAACTGAAAGGATGTACATCATTTGGGAATGACTGAATAAGCTATGGTATATGAATACTGTGAAATATTATTGTTCTGTAAAATCATGTGTGATTGGTCTTCAGAAAGGCCTGAAAAAACTTGCCTGAACTGATACTGAGTGAAGTGGACAGAATCAAAAGTGCATTGTAAACACTAACAACATCACTGTAAAATAATCAACTATGAGGGATTGAACTCCTCTCAGCACTTCAAAGACAATTCTGGGAGACTATTTATGGAAAATGCCATCCATAACCAGAAAAAAACACTTTGAATTCTGAACAGAACAAAGCATACTAGTCTACTTTTTAGAACTTCTTTTATGCATTTTTTATTTTTCTTTATGATTTCCCCCCTTAATTCTAATTCTTCTTTCACAGGATGATACAAATTAAACATGATTGTTCATGTACACCCCATGTCAGTATGTTTTGTGCCTTGGGAAGGGGAGAAAGAAGGGAGAGTAGTAGAAAAATGTGGAACACAAAAGCTTGTAAAAGGAAGAATGTTGAAAACTTTTTTAATATGGAAACTGGAAAAAATAATAAAAGTATTTTAAAAATATGTAGCTGAGATTATTTTAAATGTCCACATTGACAAAAAGTGATAAATTATTTTCAAATTCAACACAAATTTATTGAAAAAATAATATTTTTGTGTATAATTTTTGGCCTTATATATGGATACTATTTTATCAGTGCCAGTGTTTCTGAATTCTAAGAATATTGCTACTATCCTACAGATTTTAAAATACTAATATTTTTATTTACTTGTGTTTTTCTCTATACAGATCCCATTAGCCTTTTGAAACTTGAGGATATAGTTGTCAAATATGAACGAACAGCACAACTTAAGAAAGGCTGTTGTACACTACTCAGAGGAACAATTAAGAATTTAGAAATGAAAATTACAAAACTACAAGAAGAATTATCAGAAACAAGAGAAATGAAATTACAGCTAGAGAATCAAAAAGATTAATGGTATAGAGAACTCTGTAATCTCAGGTATGGCACTGATGAATTTGAATAAAGACATGAAAGCATTTCTCTTACATTGAAGCGTTGTGACAAAGGATTTGAGGTTATGCAGGAGAAAAATGATGTATCTTTAAAATAATATAAGAGGCGGCAGCGTGGCCCTAGAAGAGTGGGCGGAGCAGGCGGGGGGCGGACTCGGCGGCGGGCGGAGCGGGCGGCTGCGGGCACGGAGCTGCGGAGTATCCTTGGCATCCTCGGACCCTGGGGCGGAGGCGCGGGGGGCGGCGCGGCAGGAGCCGGGGCGCGCCCCGGGCAAGGGTGATCCTCAATAGAACCTACTAGAGGCTACAGGAAAAAAACCTAGGCATAATAAAAAAAAAACCGGTGAAATAGGTTGTTCTAGGGAAATAAGATGGATCCCTGTTCAGTTGGAGTTCAGCTTCGTGCTACCAATGAATGTCATAAGACATACTGTACTCCACATACTGGCTTCAAGACTTTGCAAGCATTGTCAACAAATGATGCACTTTTACTTCAGCTTAGAACCGGAATGACCCTGTCTGGAAACAATACAATTTGCTTCCATCATGCAAAAATTTACATTGATCGATTTGAAGAGTTGCAAAAGTCTTGTTGTGATCCATTTAACATACACAAAAAGCTTGCAAAGAAAAATTTACATGCGATTGACTTAGATGATGCCACTTTCCTAAGTGCCAAGTTTGGAAGACAGCTTGTACCTGGCTGGAAGCTTTGTCCAAAATGCACACAGATAATCAATGGAAGTGTGTATGTTGAATCCGAAGACCTCCAAAAAAGGAAAGCTGATTCAGATGGAAGGACTGCAAAAGCCCTGCGGTCCTTGCAGTTTGCAAATCCAGGAAAGCAAACTGAATTTACTCCAGAAACTGGTAAGAGAGAAAAAAGGCGGCAAACCAAGGCAACCAATTCAGACCGGCAAGTGATTCCACCAAAGAGCAAAGTCTATGACAGTCAGGGCCTCCTGATACTGAATGGAATGGATCTCTGCGACTGCCTTGATGAAGACTGCCTGGGCTGTTTCTACGCATGTCCCAATTGTGGCTCTAACAAGTGTGGAGCCGAGTGCTGCTGTGACAGAAAATGGCTTTATGAGCAGATTGAAATCGAAGGAGGGGAGATTATTCATCATAAGCCTGCTGGGTAATTTGAAAGGGTGAATGAGCTACTCTTATTTCCTTATAAGCTCTAAAATTCTACTGTAGATATAGTCAGAATTCATGCATGATAAAAAAAATTGAAAAAATGGTATTACGTGAGTGTTTTGTGTTAGATGTTTCAGAATTCATTGTTTTGTGTACATTTTAGGTGGACTTTAAAAAAGCTTTAATTTATTGTGGATAAATAAGCAAGTACAGTACTTGGGAAGAGTGCTTAACACCATACAAGGAGAATCAGTCTTTTTGTACAACTAGGAACCATTTTGGCATCAGTCACTAAATTAGGGGCAAAATCTTGAAAGGACTTTATCAGATTACATTCCCTTTGAGTAAAGAGACAAAAGAAAATAGAATTTTTTTTTTAAAGACTACCCTAAGGATTCTTGCTCCTTTCTATCCAGTTTTTGGTCAAATTAGAGTCTTAATATTTTAAAATTTAAATAGTAGTCCACTAAATTCTAAACCAATGCAGCCCACTTAATTTTAAGCACCTGGCCTGACCTACTTTGAGCTACAATGATACTCTGTGATGTACATTCAATTGTTTGCACAACCTCCCTCTTCTCCCCACCTCCCACTCCCAGTCCTTTCCAATTCAAACCAAATAAGTCTCTTCACCGAACAGAATCTAGATTTCCTGTCCTATCAATAATTGTGCCTGTTGATACGTAATATTTGTGTTCCTGTAATCTTTCAAAAAGTTACAGCAGTACATTCCTTAGGTATAGACAAAAATTAGATATTTTTAGAAGAGATATTTTTCTCAGAATAGTATATCTGAAATCTCAAGTCATAAATTGCCTTCATAATTAGCATTGCATTTCAAACATTTATACAAATTTGAAAGGTGAGTTTTATTATCTCACTATCTTACTTTCATTGGTTTCCTCTACAGATTGAGCTTTTAAGAGCCTGCCTACCAAAGGACTCTTGACTTTAAAGAGTGCTATAAGAAATGTAATTCTTACAATGTTACAAAAATTTGCAAGCCTGTTGAGATTTGGTGCATTTTTAAAGGGTGAATCCACAACTCCTTTTCCTGTTATTTGTTTAAAGTAGGAGTACTAATGGAACCTTCAGGTCCTTTTTATGTTGCTGCTAGCCTTTTCAAGAGACCTAGCTATAAAGCAGATCCTCATGTTTAATTCCGTTCTATATGATTGTGATAGAGAAGTCAGTGTTAACATGCTCAAAAGTTGAAATAGAAATGTAACATCGAGATTTTTGTGGTTTTGACATCGCAAGTTCATTTGCACTTTTGCATCCTTAAGTTGAAAAACTGGTTTTTGTAGTTTTATTTGACTTCTTCGGTTTTAATGTTAATTAATAGCTGTACTTCGGCAGTTAATATATTAGTAGAATCTAGTATTAGAGAATCTAGTTGTAATCCCCAAGTCCTTCATGAGACTTTGTATATTAAGGCCCACAGTCCATCCTAATTTTGTTCTGTTGATGTGGGCATGTTCAATTTTGTTGAGACAATCCTTTTTAGTATTTGTGTACAAGTCCTCACTTTCTAATTTCTATTCTGCTGAGCATGGTGTTTATATGAGTAAAATAAGTACTATACACATAGGTTTTGTATTTTGTTAGGAGTATATTAAATGTTAAAATATTTTAAGATTGCTGTATACTTCAGGATGGAGGTGTTCAGTTCTTCCTAGGTGAAGGCTGCAGAAGATTTGTCAGTGTAATGAAGAGAAACTGGAAGTAGTTATGATGATTTGCAGAGAAAAGAATTACTTTGGTGGGTACAGCTATTGTTCAGGAAGAACTAATTGAAAATTGTCTTCATTGTCTCATTTGTGTGGGTACTTTATCCATTATATAGATTCTACACATTCTATCTTTTTTGTGCACTTTGTCTCTTCCACATAGTGTCTAAACTATACCATTAATACTAAAGGCATAAATACAGTAGGAGCAGTATTTTCTTTGTTAGGCTACTTTAAGATATGTAAAACATTTTTGGGGGCCCAATACAGTGCCCTTGTCCCTTTGTAGTTTTCCTTTACCTACAATTTTACTTTATGTAAAAGTAGCTTAATTTTGATTATATTGTAATATTTTGGCTTTGTTTGAATTTTCTAAGTTTTTTATGACAGAATACCACTGAACTATTAGAGCAATTCTGGTTTCCTTTTATAGTTACTTTGCTAAAGGTATTTTGTTCTGTTAATATTTGTTTGTAATTTGTTTTTTGCTGAACTACTGGAATTGAAAGAAATTAACCAAATTTCTCATCCAAAAAAAAATAATATAAGAGATGAACATAATCCTTTTTCCTCTTGTATAGAACAATTTCCAAATAGTACCTACTATTACATGATGTACTTTTTGAAGACTAGATAGTTATCTTTCATTCAATAAGCATTTATCAGCAAGTTCTCCCTTCTGAATATCCCTGTTAATGTCAAGGACAACTCCTTCCTCACATTCACCCAGATATACAACCATGATAATATCATTAACTCAATTTCACTCCTCATAATCAATGTGATAATAAATTTTCTAACCTTCATAGCATCTCTCAAAGATGTCCATTTCTGTCTCAAAACCACCAGTGTAATTCATCCCCTTTTGCTTATATTATGGCACTGGCCTTTCAATTGCTTTCTCTGACTCAAGACCTTCCACACACCAATCTATTCTTCACATCAATAGCTATCAAAGTGATTTTCCTAAAGCATAAATCCTACCTAGCCATTCCTTCTGCTCATTAATCTGTATGTAGTGTTCTATATCACTTCCAAGATCAAATATAAATACTTCTCTTTGGCATTCATAAGTCCTTATAACCTGTTCCTCCTGCCTTTTCAGGTTTCTCACACTTTACACATCTCCCCTCATCTACAATCCAGTTGTACTATCCTCCTTGCTAATCTTTCTTTTTTAAATATTTTTTCTAATTATATAGAAAAGAATTTTCAACATTCATATTGAAAAAACGGAGTATCAAATTTTCACCCTCCTCCTATACTTCCCCTCTCCCTAAAGCAGTAAGCAATTTGATATAGGTAATACATGTGCGATCCTGTAAACATATTTCTATACTAGTTCTGTTGTGAGAGAAAAAAATAAACCTAAAGGAAAAGTTCATGAAAAAAATAAAGTGAAAATAGTCTATTTTGATCTGCATTCAAACTTCATCAGTTTGTTCTTTCTTTTGGAGATGGATAGCATTTTCCATCATAAGTCTTTTAGAATTGCTTTGAATCACTGTATTGCCGAGAAGAGCTAAGTTATTGATAGTTCATAGATTAGCTGTTACTGTGGACAATGTTCTCCTGGTTCTGCTCACATCACTTTGCCTCATGTAAATCTTTCCAAGTTTTTCAAAAATTTGCCTGTTTGTCTTTTCTCAGTCCCCCTAGCAACAACTACCTTTATTTCTGACATTTCTTTCCAGCTAGTTTGTACATAACTTGCGTGTACATCTTTATTTGGATTTTTCCTCTTTTAGAAAGTAAACACCTTTTTTTGTTATTGCTTTTATATCCTCAGTCCTTGGTCCATTATATGGTACATCAGAATCACTTAATAAATGATTGTTTATTAATAGTGTTTGGCTTATTG
The DNA here is from genome assembly GCF_037893015.1 of Macrotis lagotis. Lineage (NCBI taxonomy): Eukaryota > Metazoa > Chordata > Mammalia > Peramelemorphia > Peramelidae > Macrotis > Macrotis lagotis. The sequence goes on from NC_133663.1 coordinate 220,438,389, forward strand.
GGAGGTATACTATATACAAAAATAGTTTTAAAAAGCATTCAAATTATCTCTTGATTTTCCTATGGGAGCATTTGAGTATGAGTCCTCTGCCACTTTCTAAACCTATGGAACCTATCCTTTATATTTACAAAAGGGATATCTTTTTGTATGATTCAAATGCAACATAATTGAAAAGTTAATACTATTCTTTAGCTTTAATTATTTCATTTTCTTATTAATTGATGCTTATGATAACATTGCCTCATTACTTTATTCTTGAAGGATTGTAAAGTACTAAAAATAATGAGACGAAGTCTAATGAATCTTGGTCTTAATAATTTTTCCTTGTGAATCTCTTTAAGTTGTAATTATCAATTCAGAAAATTGTCTCCTTGAGCATGACTAGTATGGACAGGACTGCTGACTCCTCAGTGGTTCAGACACCTCCAAATAAGATAAACAGGCTGCATCAGAAATGTTTTCTTCAAATCCTAAGGAAGATGGTGAAAGCAGACTTGTAGGCAGACCCATAGACTATTGTAGGTTTCAAATACTGATGAGTACCAGAAAAGGTAAAAAAAGAATGTTGAAAACTAAATTTTCAGTTTCTCACAGAGTTCACTGTAACATTTTCCTCTTGAATATTTTGAAGTTTTATTCATTTTTAGTGAATTTTCAAAATTATAACAATTATTTTGTAATATTTTAATAATTTTTTTCAAAATGGAGCATGGCAAATCTGAATAATAAGTTGTAATGAGAAAAGGATGAAGAAAATATAGAAAATTTTATAATTTGATAAAGGAATTTTATCAACATCCCTCTCTAAACTTTTTACCAGGGTCATTCATATGTAATAAAAATCAGGAATTTTGAAAATCATTTCCTCTTGATCTTCCATAGTACAGTTCAGTAAACAATTTAAAGCTTTAGCTTTAGAGGGGGGAATTAAGTGGATATATGTATTCAATTTATGGAATTTCTATCCACTGAATACACTTCAAAGGCACTGAAAGAACTCTATGTATAAACTTTTTAGTGTTTTTTTTTCAATTGGATGCAAACTTAGTTTTAACATTTATCTTGTTGTGACCTTTTGACTTCAACATTTTTCTTCCACTCTCCTTCCCCTCATCCCTCCCTACAATCGCAAGTAATCTGGTATAGGTTATACATGTTCAATCATGCTTAACATATTTTCATATTAGTTATGCTGTGAAAGAACTGAAGGGAAACAAAAAACATGAGAAAGAAATAAAAACAAAACAAGCTTTAGAAAGTGAATATAGTACACTATTATCTGTATTCAACCTCCATAGCTTTTTCCTCTGGAGACAGCATCTTTGATTACAAGTCTTTTAGAATTATCCTTTCTCATTGAATTGCTGAGAGGAGTAAAGTTCATATTACTTTTAATGTGTACAAGAGCTCTCATAGTTCTCAATTCACTCAGCATCAATTCCTGTTAATCTTTTCAGGATTTTTGAAGTTCACCCTCTTAAGATTTCTTACAGAACCATAAGACTCCATCATATTCATATACCACATATTGTTCAGCCATTCCCAAGTTGTTGTGCATCCCCTCAGTTTCCAATTCTTTGCTACTACAATAAAGAGCTGTTATAACTATGTTTTACATGTGAGTCTTTTTCCTTTTTTATGATCTCTTTGGGAAACAAACCTCCTAATGGTGTTGCTGGTTCAAAAGGGTATGCACAGTTTTATATTCCTTTTAGACATATATCCAAGTTGCTCTCCAGTTTGGTTGGAGCAGTGAAAAACACCTCCAACAGCACATTTGTGTCCCCTCCAACATAGATCATTTTCGCCCATCAGATAAGTGTGAAGACATACATCAAAGTTGTTTTAATTTGCAATTCTCTACTCAATGATGAATTAGAGCCCTTTTTATATGTCCTGGAATTATTTTAATTTTTTAAAAAATTGCCTATATTCATATCCTTTGAACATTTATCAATTGCAAAATGACTTGTATTCTTACAAATTTGACTCAGTTTTTATATATTTTAGAAAGGAGATCTTTATCAGAAAACTAGCTGTGAAATTTGCTTCCCAGTTGTTTTCATTCATCCTAATCATGATTGCATTGGTTTTATTTATGCAAAAAATTTCTAATTTAATGTACTCAACTTTATCCATTATTCATTTCATACTGTTTTCTCTTTCTTGGTCATAAACTCTTCCCCTCTCTATAGATGTGACAGATAAACTATTCCTGTCTCCTAATTGGGTTATAGCATCACCCTTTATGTCTAAATATGATACATTTGGGCTAGAAGTTCAAAGTACTTGAATATCCTGTTTGGAGAAGTGGGTTCATGTCTGATTTTAGGTACATGCTGACTGTGCAAACCTAAGTTACTCAACTCCTCACGGCCTCAGGTAAAATCCAAGGCTCAAAATTGGAGAGTGGGGACCTCAGGTAACCATCTAAGGTTCAAAATTGGAGAACAGGGACCAATCTGTATTACCAGGTTTAATTTACTGACACTGAATTGATCAGTCCCCCAAATTAATGTCCTTTTCCTTTAGAATTCAGATCAATATACTTAAATGGCACTATCATCCTTATTTCTACTGAACTATGTTTTTAAAACAAGAAATTTATTCTAGGTTTACACTGAAACAAGAGGAAAAAAAGACTAAGTGCAGAAATGCTGTTTGAAAAAATAAGGAAACAATCAAAAAGCAAAGAATAACAACATAATAAAGAAATGGGGCTAAAACAGCAACTTGAACTCTCTCTTAGAACTCTCATTCTAGAACTGAGAACAATAAAAAGTTATCTGAAACAAGTAAATTGGAATTTAAAAGTCGATATTTCCCTGAGTGTGGAGAGGCAAATACTGTAAAGTCTTTTAATCTTGAAAAAGTACTATAATATTTAAGTATAGCATAAGAAAGTTAGGTTCATTCATAAATATTCATTCATAAATAAAAAGAAAAAAATGTCTTTTCTTAGCATTGGAATGTAAAATTGGAATGTAAATAGCCATGAAAAAGCCATGATGGAGCCCAATACTTTTCAAAATATATTTGACAGAAGAGAAATCATTATAGTATAGTATATAGAACTCAGATCCAGGAAGATTTTGGTTTAAGTGTTTCCTCTGAGTCATCTTGACTGTGAGATCTTAGGCAAGTTATTTCACCTGACCCTAGACCAGAGGAGTTAAACTCCCCAAAACTGTCCACAAAACTCAGCACTTGGGTGGGTGGGTGGATATTTGACATCACCGCTCTAAGCAAATCTCCAGGACTTTAGGTTCCAGAAAAGGTGACAACCTGCATTAGTAGAGGGAATTTCCTTACTTGCAATTTCTCTTGGCCAATGACATTGAGATTCAAACACCTTTCCTGTGCCTTGTATTCCACCATACCACACATCAGTCTTTCAGAAAAGTTTATTGTTCTCCAGCATGTTTAGTCCATCTGTATACAATTAAAACCATCTAACCCATTCTAAATGGAAGAAAAGTAATGTCTTGCTAGGCCAGAGAACTGTTCTGAATCTATTGGATGATATTCAGTAAGAATGGATATATAAAGTCTTATGCTTAGGTACAAAAATCTAGTTTCACAAATATAAGTTGGGGAAATGTAATGCTATATCTGAAAAGATGTGGGCATTTTCATTAATTCTAAGCTTAATTTGAGTCAGTTATTTGGCAACCAAAAAAGCTAATTTAATTTTGGATTGCATTAAGAAAAGCATTGCATCCAATGAGGAGGTAAAAAAATGCCTCTGTACTCTGACCTTATCTGATCTCATCTTTACTATTTCATTCATTTGTGGCTACCACAGATTACAGCATCTAGTAAGCAGGATGCCTAACAGATTGAGGAATGGACTCGAATTTATGAAATAGGAGGATCAGTAAAAAGAACTGTAAAAGTTTATCTTTGAGATCAAAAGAGGGCCACACTAATTGTCTTCAAGGTTTTGATGGAGACAGTCATGTGGAAGAAAGATTAAACTTGAGTCTTCTTCATCCTTTAGGACAAAACTAAAAGAAAAAAAGATGGAAGATGGAAAAACATATATTTTAATGTTAATATTAGGAGGAATTTAGTAATAGAACCATCCATAAATAGAAGGAGTTGCCTTCAGAGACAGTGGCTTCCTTGATCTGTGAAAACTTTAAGCTAAGGCTGGATAAAGTTTAGTAAAGTCAGGTAGATAATAGTGGATATGGATTTAATTGAATATTTAAGGTTTCTTTAGAACTCAGAATTCTGTCCCTGTTGCCGTTCCTCCCCTCCCCTCCCCTCCCCTCCCCTCCCCTCCCCTCCCCTCCCCTCCCCTCTCTTGATTTTTGCCAGGCAAAAGTGGTTAAGTGGCTTACCCAAGGCCAAGCAGCTAAGTAATTATTAAGTGTCTGCGCCACCTAGCCACCCCATCTTTTGTTTCCAATACCCTATTTTTCTTAAATTTTTTTTGGATCAGCAATTTCCTTTGCAATTTTTTAGATTCTACATTCTACTTTAAAATGAAATGTTCAGCTGAACTATTCTCTGTCCTTCAAAACATGTTCTGTACTTTGCCACCTCCATCCAGTGCCTGTAATGTCCACCTATGCTGTCTATATTCATCTTCTCTGGAGTCTACTATGAACACTATTGTTGATAATGAATGACCTTCACCATCAAACTTCACAAAGCACTTTCTGTCTGTCTCCTAATGCTCTTATATTCCAGTTATATAAGAACACTGACCATGGCTTATCTAAATTTTGCATTCTATCACAGCCATTAGGGGTAAGCACTTAATGCTTTTTAATTGAATTGTAATCAAATTCAACTTGATGAATTGAATTGAATATATCAAAAGACCACCATCCGCAAGATATCTGATCCTCTGACAGGTTAGAGTTCACTACCTCAGAGGCAGAAGAGAATCTCAAATAATCGTATATATTTTCTAGGACAGTAATTCAGCTTTATTATGATTTAAGTAGGTTATTATGGGCTTATACTGAAATTCTTGTTAAAAAATTTAGTTCTAATGCGGGAGGAAAGAGAAGGGGAGAATGCATTCCCTGTTCCAACAAGTCATTTTAAAAAGTATCTTTTGAAATCCAATTTACTTTTCAAGTTAAGGACTGCCTACATCTAAATTCATAAAAAAATTTTTTCATGAAACTGTATTTTAATCACATGAAATGATATCATTTATGTTTAGTGGGCTAGAGCATTTAATTACTTCAGCTAATTTACACATATCTACATTTAAAATAATAAAAGCAGAAAATGGCATAAAACTTTTTTGAAAAATATTTATTTCTGGTTTTATTACTGAAAAGTATCTTAGGTATTGCAGAATGACCCTAATCATTTGGGGGAATACTCTACAATGAAGTGGTATAAATGAAGAACTGACAGAGATTGTGCATATTTTAAAATAAGAGATGAAATTATTAGTGAGGCTACTGTTTCTTTGGTTTTTTATTTTTACAGAATATTGTTAGATTTAAATTTGTTGAACTCACATACTCTTTTTAGTTTTATTGCTTCTAAATGATTGAATATAATTTGAAGAAATGGGTCACAAACAATGCTTTTCAATTGCATAATATTTAAATTATGGAGTTTGACTTAATTATTCTGTTCCTTCTCACAGATTTAGAAAGCTGTTGAAAACAGCAAAAAAGAAATTAAAACAATATGAAAAAAAATGATATTTACCAGGGAGTACTAAACCAAACACACTCTGAAGTGGATAGATGACTTAATTGTTTAAACGATAAGGTAATCCTTAATATTGGGCAATGTAAAATGGCTTATCTTTATATTCCTTTTGAGAAGGTTATAGTCTGTGAGAAATGAGGATCAGTCAACCCCCCCCAAGAAACAAAACTTAAACCAAAGAGAGAGAAGGAAATGTTTAGTATTGTTCTTCCAAGAAGTGGATAGAGAGTTCCTCAGAGCATCCACCACTTTACAGAAGCAAGAATAAGCTTATATACTCTTTAGTTCAACCCTACATCTCCCATCAGAGCCAGGTTCCTTCAGGATAAAACTCTTTGTACACTTCCTTCATATATATGGCCTTGCTATGATCCCCTACCCTGATTGTGTTTTCATATACATAGCAATTTATTATAATGAACCTTATACAACTCATTGGGTGGAGAAGTTAATATGTTTGAGTCTAATTAAGCTTGTGTTAATAAAAAAAAAAGTCAGTGGCCAGTCCTTGAACTCTGTCAGTCCAAGGCAGTTTAGACGTGGACCTCCAAGAGAAACTTAGATGTCAACTAGTCATTTGAATGGGCAGGGTAATTCTGCTCCTCTTCCTCTCCATTCTGTTTTTCACTTTCCTATCTGTATTGCGTTCCATATAGATCTCTTCAAACACCCAGAGGTATGTGTTTCTATGGTCTATATTGTTCTAATACAGTCTGTAGAAACCAAACCATCAGCATCTTCTCACATAGATGTGGCAGATATGGTAGGTCATTGAACACCAGTGCCCATGGGAAGATAAAATGTCCTCATGTTTGGAAGGCAACACTTTGTAGGGCAAATTCACACACTTCTTTCAGTTCTCAATGACTCAGTAGACAAGCTTGGGGACTTGATATCTCCCTCAAAATTCTGGGCTCCAGTTTTTTTTCTTAAGATTTTATATATTTTGAGTTTTGCAATTTTCCCCCTAATCTTCCTCCCTCCCCCGCAGAAGACAGTCTATTAGTCTTTACAATGTTTCCATGGTATACACTGATCTAAGTTGAATGTGATGGGAGTGAAATCATATACTTAAGGAAGAAAAATAAAGTATAAGAGATAACAGAATTACATAGTAAGATAACAGGATTTTTTCCTCCTAAAATAAAGGTCTTTGGTCTTTCTTCAAACTCCATGACTCTTTCTCTGGATACAGATGATATTCTCCATTATAGATAACCCAAATTTATCTCTGATAGTTGCACTGATGGAATGAGCCGGTCCATCAAGGTTGGTCATCCACCTCCATGTTGCTGTTATGGTGTACGATGATTTGTTGGTTTTGTTCATCTTGCTCATTATCAATTCATGTAAATCCTTCCAGGCTTCCCTGAATTCCCATCCCTCCTGGTTTATAATAGAACAATAGTGTTCCATGATGCACATTTACCACAGTTTGTTAAGCCATCCCCCAATTGGAGGACATTTACTTAATTTCCAATTCTTTGTCACCACAAAGAGGGCTGCTACAAAAATTTTTTCATCATCTCTTCTTTGTACAGACCCAGTAGTGGTATTGCTGGACCAAAGGGTATGTACATTTTTATTGCCCTTTGGACATAATTCCAAATTTCTCTCCAGAAAGTTTGGATGAGTTCACAGTTCTACCAAATCCCTTCCAACATTGATATCATTGTCCTTTCTAGTCATATTGACCAGTCTGAGAAGTATGAGGTGATATCTCAGAGATGCTTTAATTTGTATTTCTCTAATAAGTAATGATTTAGAGCAATTTTTCATTTGACTAAGGATTGCTTTGATTTCCTCATCTGTAAATTGACTTTTCATATGCTTACACCATTTGTCAATTGGGGAATGGGGTGTTTTTTGAAAATTTGGCTCAATTATCTGTATATATTAGAAATGAGTCCTTTGTCAGAAATATTAGTTGTAAAAATTGCTTCCCAATTTACTACATTTCTTTTCATCTTGGTTACAGTGGTTTTATCTGTGCAAAAGCTGTAATTTAATGTAATCAAAATTATCTAGATTGTTTTTAATGATGTTCTCCGTCTCTCCCTTGGTCATAAACTGCTTCCTTTTCCATAGATCACACATGTAAACTACTCCTTGATCTTCTAGTTTGCTTATAATATTGTTTTTAATGTCCAAATTCTGTATCCACTTTGATATTATCTTGATATAGTGTGTGAGGTGTTGTTCTAATCTAAGTTTCTTCCATACTAACATCAAATTTTCCCAACAGTTTTTATCCCAGTACCTGGACTCTTTGTGCATATCAAACAGCAGAATATTAAAATCATTTCCTGCTATTATACTTAGTCTACTCCACTGATACACCACTCTATTTCTTAGCCAGTACCAGACAATTTTGATGACATGCTTAATAATATAACTTTAGATTTGTTAAGTTTAAGCCACCTTCTTTTGTACTTTTTTCCCATTGAATCCTTGGAAATTCTTGACTTTTTAGTTTCTCCATATGAATTTACTTAACTTTTTCTAACTCATTAAAGTAATTATTGGGAATTTTGTTTGGTAGGGCACTAAATGAGTAATTTAGTTTTGGTAGAATTGTCATTTTTATTATATTAGCTCAGCCTATCCATGAGAAGTTGATGTTTGGGGGTCCAGATTTTTATATTAAATTTTTTTCTCTATTAACATTACACAATCCACATCACAGAAAATCTCTAAATAAATTGTATTAAAAGTGCATTTCAAATACATGAAACCATTGCCAAGTGGGAGAAATATTAGACTTGTTTTGCTCATGGATAAAAATTGCAAAGACACAAATGTAGATTTGATGTAAAGAAAAACTTTCTGACAATTATAATGATTCCAAACAAAAATAGAATGATTCAAAAAAAACTAAATGCTGCAAAGTCTTTTAACATTAATAATTCACAAGACCTCTTAGAAGTACTGAGCTCTGACTTCTTCTGTAATCCTAAAAATGAAAAAAAAAATCTTCCCAAATGAATGACTTAATTGGCAGGAAATAATTTGAAGAGCAGTACTCTTTATGAGAGTTTAAAATGATGAAAAACAAATACAGTGACAGATTTAGTGCAAGGTAATCACTGTTAATATTTCAAAATTTCATAATATTACCAGAGTTAAACCTTTAGGACATTCTTTCTAAAAACAGAACTTGAGTTGGTTTGACTGAGGTCATTAGTGTTTTTTCATTCCACCATTCCAATGCAGTATGTCACTATACCTTGTTTTTCTATTTTAGGGAAAGAAAGTTTTTTTCCCCTTCTGGTAGAATAATAAGTACTAGATTGACTAATACATGTCTTAAGTTACTACTTTTTTTTAAGATTGTAGTATTTGATGATATTGAAGCATTTTCCCCACTCTTAATATCTTATACCATGATGAATCAAGGGAAAATGTTAAAGAGGTTTCAAAAAACATGTGCAAATAAGGAGAAAAACAAGTAAAGCACTTTTTAAACCTGAATGTCTTAAGTGTTAGCAACTAGTAGTACGATTTTCTTTTCCTATAATGCTAAGTGGCTTAAAATCATCTATCTTACTGTCATTAAGTTTGCTAGTTGAGGTCTGAGTTGGCATTTCTCATCAATATTTACTCAAAAGAATTTACTGCTTAATATCTATTGAGTTATTTGACATTTGGAACTCAGGATTGTCACACTTTCTAACTCAGTCCTTTTTTTTCAGTCAGTCATCTAAGCCCTGAGGCTGAAAGAAAACAGGTAGTTGGGGAGCATGAAGAGGGCCATTACACAATAGAACCTTTGGCAAATTTGTATATTCCTTGGGGACTATCACCAGAGTTTTGTAGATGAGAAAGACTATTTTCTATGGCTTTACAGTTGAATGACTCATCATTCAAATTAGTATAAATTCATTTGTTTTCTCAGTAAAGTCTATCACCATAGAATCAGTGTGCTCATTAGAATGATAAAAAGGATTCTCATTTTTTTCCAAATTCCTCTTAAGGAAATTTTTATTTTTGCTATAGGCCTGACATGACTTAAGAAAAATTTGCTGATATCTAGTATCAATTTTATTGATATATCTGCTTACTGTTTAGAAGTGAGGTGGAAGCTAATATTTCCGGGTGGAAAAGATACTTGAAATAATTAGAGAACACAAAAGACAATAAAGAATCCATTGGTATGTGTGGATTATGCAGACTGAGAGTTAGTAATAAAATTTCATAATCTCTTCTTTCAGGTTTAACTTTGTTTTTGATTTCTAAATTTACCTAAATTACCATTTTAGGAAATGCATTGTGTAGCTATATTGAAAGGATAATGATATATTTTATTACAGTTGAAAAAAACTAATTTAATCTTAATAGTTTTAAATTAGTTAAACTGAAAGACCTTTCTTTTCCTTGTGTAATTTACTAACCTGATATTTTATACAAACAAGTTGAAGACCTTACACAACATTTAGAAGCAGCAACTTCAAAATGTTCACAGTTGGAATCAGCAAATCAAAGTCTTCAAGGAGAGTTAATTTCTATGAAAATGTTGCAAAAGAAATCTGACAAGATGGAAAAATATAAAAGAAAGCTAGGAGAAGAAATAGTTAATCTTAAGCATCATTTACGAACTACTAACCTGGAACATAGTCAAACAGAACATTATAAACATGAGACTGAAGAACAAGCAAGACTGGAGATTGTAGAAAAGCTAAAACAAGTTAACAGGTTTTTTTTATCACTACTATGTTTCTTGAAATATTTCTATCTAAATGAAAGTTTAGAATTTTATCTTTTTATAAATCAGAATATCTTTTTTAATTTCTCCCTTTGCAGCTTTTTCTGTGGTTTTAAAAAAAAAAGAAAATAATAGTCTATGAAATCATGAGTAAAAATAACTATATATACCATCATTTCAGTGTTTCAGTGTAATTGCCATAATTAAAATAAAATTGAAGGTTTGTTTTTAATTCACCAAGTATTTTAATTGTAACAAGGTATTTTGGAAGATTGAGGCAAAAGTTTTTTTTAGAATTATACCTTTTGCTTTTGTAACAATCATATTAGCACAGAGATAAGAAGCCATGACTAGCATCCAATGGAGAATTTGTTTTTTTAAGTTGAAATTTAAATCAGCTGACTTTGATTGATAGTATTTTCCATGTAGAATCTATTTTTAGAAATTCAGACTTGTTCTCTGAATCAGTGATTAAAATTAAAATGAAACCTAACAGAATATGTTAAGAAACATACTTTTCAGGACTGAATTGGGAAGTTTTTAACACCATTTTTTGTCTTTCCTTGCTTTAGACACAAGCAGCATCCCAAGGGATCTTGGAACAACTAAGAGAGAATAGCAACGCCTCAATAAGAAATCAGGTGGAGCATTGAATTAGACATCTGGAATCTGAACTCTCTAAAATAAAAAATCTCACATCAAGACTCTACTAAAGCAGAACTAGAGAGATACAAACAACTTTATTCTGAGGAATTGATAATTAGAAAATATTTGTTAAAAAAATTGGAGAGGTAAGCCCAAATACAGACATTAGGACAAGAATACTTAAACTAAACAATTTACCTTTTAAGTTTACCATTTTGAACTTAAATGCTTAAAGGACATATCTATGAATTCATTGAGAAATGGTAGTTAACTGTAGAGATGATACTTTCATAAATAGTGGGAAATGAGGATATTTTTTAAATATTCACCAAGGCAAAAAGAATTCAGTTGGACACTAGAAAGACAATAGTCTGACTGTAAAGAATCTGCCTTCAAATCTTACCTCTGATGCTTACTACTGTATAAACTCAAGCAAGCTTCTTATCGCCCTTAAACCTCAATCTATGTTTCTTAGTGTGTCTTATTTATATGCTACATTATTTCTTTTTGCAGATTATTCCTTCCAGGAAGAAGTTAGATATTTTGAAAATTATAATAGCATTATTATCATTTCTCCAAATGAGAGCACTAAACGTTTGAAGTGCTCCTTATACTGTATAACAGGATTATAGCCATATATGACACATTGCAAATAATCTCCCAATGTTGACACCCATTACTGCAGTACTCCAGATCATCATAGTGACCTAAAGCAAATCAAACCATGCCCTTCAATTCCCTCCTGTTCCATCCCTTTCATTTTCTATACAGATGAAATTTCCTTGAAGTAAAGAAAGTAAGGAAAGGAAATATTACATAAGGGTTTGGATGAGAGTCTTAGTTAGCCAAAACAAATGGGGAAATCTTTCTTGCTATAGCTTGGTGACATTGGTTAGTAGATATTATGGACTGGCTCTACATTTGAGAGTCTCAAGATATTTTAAACCTCAACTAAATCACTTCATTTTCCCCATTAGAGACTGCATCTCTGAGTCATTTGACTTCTACCTGGGAACTGAAAGACAATAAAAACAATTTTTAGGATAATCACCCAATCTGATAATCTTAAAAACAACTCTAGAAATTTCTAATGTGGGATATTTATAGAATACCAGTCCTTCTCATGAATACCCTCAAGTTCTGATGTGTAAAGAACACCACATTTGCATTTATCTTTTGTGGTTTGTTCTGTTTTTAATTTTCCCAGGACATTCTGAAGACCTTTTTTTTTTTTTTTTTTATCAAATTTTATACCATTTGTGGGATAACTCATTTAGACAAAAACTTTAAATATTTAAACAATTGTAATTGTTTTCAAAGTTAAGAAACTACTCAGGGAAAGGTCATGATTATGAGAGCTTTGATAAATAACACTTAACAATTTATGAAAAATTTTAACCATTTATGTGCTTTAAAATCTTCACAGAACTAATGAGAAGCTAGATCAAGTGAGCATCAGACTCTCATATGAAAAACAAAAAAAAATGAAAAAATAAAAACTTTAATCAGTAGTTCTTCAAGTCCATTTCCAGACTCATCTCATGCTGGGAATCTAAATTCTGACATAGTCCTAAATAGGAGTTTTTTCCCCAAGAGGAAATTTTGTCTATTCTACTGGAAACTCAGTATCTTCAAAAAATAGAATGGAGGAATTCTTTACAAAGTTTAGTTATTCAGAATTTTTTTTCTCTGTTAAAGATATAATTTAAAATAGTCATTCTAGTAACATTTCCTGCTTAATTTTTGAATGTCTTACTGATTTTTGAAATCTGTCAAGATGAAAGTGATCTCTTTACTTAATAATTAAAAATGCTAGAATAATCTGTTAAAATATTTTTCACTCGGTCCGCGCGCCCGAGCGCGGGTCCCGGGGCGGCGCGCCCCGGCTTCCGAGGAAGGGGAGGGGAGGGGCGGCCTCGGAGGTCGCGGGCGGGCGGGCGGGTACGCGGCCCCTCCTGCCCCTTACGTGGCGAAGGACAGCCAGCCGTCCTTGGTGGTCCGCTCTTCCCAGCGCGGCAGCTCGTCCTCACTGCCCGTGGCGTCCAGACCCGCGTAGCGTAAGGCAGCCATGGCGGGAGCGAGGAGCGCCGCGCGCCGGCACACCGCTGGCCGCCCGGCGCTGAGCACAAGCCGGGGACCGCGCGCCCGACGCCGGCTCGGCTCGGCTCGGCTCGGCTCGGCTCGGCTGCGCTCGCGCTCACGCGCTCCTATTGCCTGGCTTCCCTCGGCGTGGCCCGCCTCGGCGCAACTGGGCACGCGCGACGCCGCACCGCCGGCTGAGCCCAGTCTGGGCGCGGGTGAAGGAGACGCGGCGGCCGCGAAAGAACAAGCCACACATCACAAATAACAAGGAAGGTTTTATTTGTCCTCGCCTAGCCGACTGGAACTCCTGGGAGCTGGACCTCGAAGCCGGGCGGCGCCCGAGGAGTTAGAATGGACAGGGCTCTGGCTGCCCCGCTGGAGGGCTGCTTCAGTGCGCGGCGCTGCCAGCCTGCGCGCCAAGCCTGCTGGGAAATGTAGTCCTAGGCAACTTCCTGTCCGAGATTCACGAGCTCTTTCCGGTGAACTTTGACCCGCTGTCCTGGACCTTTTTCACTACCCGCCCCTCCCGCGTTTAAGGGGAGTTCCTCACAGCTTGGGAGTGGACGAAAGCTGCCCAGCAGGCTCGAAAAAATAATGAGAAGAGGTCAGTGATTAAAGATTCAACCTAAAAGTGTGCAATGGGTACATTTTGAGTGGAGATTGGTTGTTGCACTGCAGAAGCCATTTAAAAGATGAGAAAAGGGGCAGCTGGACTCAGGACTTGAGTTCAAATGTGACCTCAGACACTTTCTAATTACCTGTGTTGCCTTGGACAAGCCACTTAACCCCATTGCCTTGCAAAAAAAAAGTGTAAAAATGAGAAAACAGCTACAGAGATGTTGCCCGATTCACAAGGAAAATAAGTATCTCAGGGTTCAAACTTTGCTCCTTGAGCTCCAGGACCCTCTTTATTCCACAAGGCCACTATGATCCTTGCCCTCATCCCACCTCACCCAGGAAACCTCTTCAAAGAAGATAACATTCTGGTGGTACTCATGAAAGCGGCTCATGTTTGTTTAAAGAATTGGAGATTGGAGCAGCTACAGGCACAGTGGATGGAGCACTGACCCTGGAGTCAGGAGGAACTGAGTTCAAATCCAACCTCAGACACTAAACAATTACTTAGCTGTGTGGCCTTGGGCAAGCCACTTAACCCCATTTGCCTTATAAAAATCCTAAAAAAAATTAAAAAAATTACTGAAAATTTCTAAGAAAAAGATCATGAAAGTAATATCCATGTAAATATTTTTGGAAATCAGTGTGTCATGTTGGAGATGTTAACTGAGGATAGAATAGTAACTTGAAGAGCAACTTGAAGATCAGTTGAGTCTGGAGGTCATTCATATAACTATAATTTTAAGGAAGGTATTTTTAGTTTTTAGTATTTTTAGGTTTTTTTAGATTTTTTTTTTGGAAGGCAAATGGGGGTAAGGTATTTTTAGCTTAATGAATAGAAGACTCACATGACACCTGAAAGTTGTTACCAGACACGTGAAGGACTATTATGCACGAAAGCGATCCTATTTGTTAGTCTAAAATGTGGAAAAATAGAAATTTTAAGCAAATAGACATAGGTTTGATGTCATGAAATCTTTGTAACAATTAGAGTCATTTATAAATGGAATGGGTGCTTTAGGAAATGATCTGTTTCCTCTTGTTTCAATCAAAGGTTTGATAACTATTTATTGGATATATTCTAATTTTACTGTTGAATCATTTTTTCAGTCATATCTGACTTCATAATTGCATTTGGAGCTTTTTTAGCAAAGATACTAAAGTGATTCACTTCCTTCTCTACTGCCGAAGAAACTGAGGTGAGCAGGGTTAAGTGACTTGCCCAGTATCAAATAGCTAATACAGATCAGATTTAAATTAAGGAAGATGGACCTTCTGACTCCAGGACCTGCACTCTAATCACTGAGTCATCTATCTGCCCCACATTGCATTAGGAATAAGTTAAACTAAAAGGCTTCCAAGATGCTGTTCAATGCTAATAGTCTGTAATTTTGAAATTCTATGGTTAACTACTACCCTCTGGTGTTATTTGATTTTTCTGAGTCTCCAGAGAATTACAAAGTAGAATTAAGGATAAAAAGATATTGATTAAAAACATAATACATTTTAGGAAAAAATACTATTAAAATTATTTTATGTTGAATTAAAATATTTAAAAAGGAAAATTCAGTACATCTGTAAACTCCTCATCTATTTGGATTTATTTCCACCTGGTTTTCTGTATATTTCTTACTCATGTTCTGCCTTAGATCCTCTAATGAGGAGTAATGTCATATTCTGGAGGTCTTTTGGAGGTCTTTTTCTATTTTATGAGGACTAAGTGACACCTTCAGATGTGCCATTAATTCTCCTTTTTCCTTGTTCAATGAACTATTCTGAGCATATGTATCTCCTCAGGTATATATATTTTATAAAGTTTATACTCATCGTTTCTTATTGGAAATGTGATGTACCTACTGATATCCACTATTATCTTTTCAGTCACCCATAACTTGAATTTTATATGATTTCTTCTAAGATTCATAAATAATCAGTACCACTAGAAAGACGAGTTGAAAGATGCGCTGGAAGGCAGATAATTATTTAAAGCACATCATCACAACTTCTTTTGTTTTGTTTTGTTTTTTAGGATTTATCAAAAAAAGTAACTTGATCGTTGCATTTGCATTAAAGACCATTAGAATGTAAACTATTTCAGGGCACAGAATTGTCTGTCTCTCTTTGTGTTCCCAGACTATGCATTTAATAAATATGTATTGTCAGACTGACTCTTTATTGAAAGAAGATGCCCCTTAAGACCAGCTTTGGTCTACTGAATGAAATGCTATTTTGAATCACCAACTCATGGGATTTTTGTATAATCCAATTTTTTTGTTCATTTGTTTTTGTAAATTTGTCAATTGGCTGTAGCATATTCTTTGTGAAAATTCATTTCCTTAATGCAGCAAAGGCAGGAAAGCATCACACACAGGAATTTATGCTATGGAGCAAGCCTTGGAATCCTAGGAATGGGAGAAAGCCTTCAGGAACAGGTCATGCCTTTCTTCTCTCCTAAAAGACTTCAGCATCAGAAAGAAACAACAAAAAACAATAATGTGAAGAGATTTTGATTGAATACAAGAGACCTTAAAATAGTGATAAATTTCATAGATGACATTAAAAAAGGGAAATCTTCAACACTAGCTGAAATCTTTAGAAGAATTAGAGATTTGATGAGAGAGACATAGAGCTATGATTTCATTGATGTAGTAGCTGCCCAGTTATATTTATATTTTATTCTTATAAAGATTTTCTCAAGTTTAAAATATATTCATATGTATCAATAGTAAACATTGCCCTTCCAGTGGATATTTTTGAATGTAACAATATTGTCTGAGATTTTTATCTAATGTTTTATTATCTTCTCCTTTATTACAAAACTTATGAAATGACTCCTCAGTGCTTTCTTAATTATATCACAAGCAGATTACTTCATATTTGATCTGGTTTCAGAAATCATCTTCAGTGCCATTTCTACATATTCTTCTTGGGATCTAAGGTGTTAAAATGCAGTTATGGTGATTTGATCAAATGATAATAAAATATACATTGATGTATAAATATTGAAAATAAGTTCCATTTTATAATGTATCTTCAGTCAATTTCATTTGTAAATACTTATGAATTCAATGGAATCATTTAGATCTAGAAGAGATCTTACAGTTCCTCAAGTCAGTTATATCTTTACCCCCACTTTACAGATGAGAAAAGCAAGGCACAAAGAAGTTCATTGACTTACCCAGGACCACAGAAATAGGAAGTATTTCAAACAGGATTTGAATGCAATTCGTTCTGAATCCATGTCCAATATCTTAGCCCCCTGATGTCTTATTGCCTTTCCAGAAACCTTAACTGAATTTCATAAATAAAGTTTTCATAGTTTTGTTTCTTCTTTTCACAGTTGTATGAGTCTTCCTCAGCATTTTACAATTGAACTTATGTTCTGCATCAGGTTGTCTTCCTTGACTCCTAGCTTTAGTAGGGAACTTAAAAGTGTATGGTGGCTAAAGTAGTTTCTTGGCTCTTTTGACCCCCATTGAGCTGCTTGTTTTTTATCATTTGATCTTGATTATCACCATTTCCCACAAAAAGATTAATGCCTTTGCCATTTTCCGTTTCTGATTTTTTTCTGATACTTATTTTCATTTATGTCATTTAATAACCAATTTCAATTATTTTCATTTTTTCTTTGGTACTTACCATCTAACTCTTCAGGAAGAACATATTCAGGAGAGACATACAGCAGACAAACATAGATTCTCAATAAACTAATTTTTTTTTTGAAAACGTGGTCTATATTTTCCAGAATACTTTCTGGAATCCTCACCTGTTCCCATCTTGTTTTTAAGCACTAAACATCAAAATAAGTTTTGACTTTTCATGACTTCATTCTCTTCAATAGATAGAGTCATGGAGATTACAATTACCTTCATGGTTGTGGTCTCATAATAAACCTAATAAACATTGCAAAATGATACGATCAAATACCATGAAGAGCACTGGTTCTTATTACTTTGGTACACAGTGAAAGCAATTGTAATCTGTCCTAAGTCATCCTTCAGTCTAACTACTACCTTGTTTTATCTATTAGCTTATTTCAGTAGCATCAATATGGATGTTATTGATTTCGTAGAATCGCATGACATTTTATCATTCATTTAATATTAAAATTGTCAATAGTTAATATTCCTAAAATAACTAAAACAATGTTTGACTCTTGGCACCATGTTCATTTTCTAGAGGAGGGATGCTATATTTTCTTTATTTCATGGGTTACCTTTCATGTTTTAGACCACTGTTAGTGGTCAAGGTATTTAACAAGGATCCCCTATGTATTTGTCATTCATTAATTGAACAAGATTTTCTTAAGCATCTACTCTTTAGTAGGCATTGTACTTGCTCTAGGGAGAGAAAAAAAGGATAAAACAGTCCCTACTCTGAAAGAGCTTACATTCCATTGTGGGTTGAAAACAAAGCAAACACAGCAACCTATATAAATCTAAGGAAAAAGCAAAATGATTACAAATGCATACACAGTAATTCGGTTGTATATACAACTTGTATATACTTGAATTGAACCTTCAAAGGAAATTGGGGATTCTGAAAGACCCAGGGAAGTTGGCATTATCTCTCCAGCGTGGGAGAATGCCATTGTAAGTTCCTGGAGATGGGAGATGGAAAGTCTTTATAAGGAACAACAGATAGTCTAATTTAGTTGGAACTTAAAGAAATAATATACAATAAGCCAGAAAAGGTATGCTGAAGCCAGATGCCCAAGAGCAGTTTTTTGCCCCTGAATACATGAAACTTTTCACTTGTGGTAGAAACTACTAGATTGTGTATTCCATGGGCATAAGCTTTCAATACCACAGAGTCAGCTCCTTGTCACAGTGAGAGCTCAGAGAAATATTTCTCTCTTAACAGGTTGGAAACCCAGTCACTGTCATGAACTGTCATGCAGCAAATGACTCCTTATAGCTCTTAATTACCTTTGACCCCTTGTAGCCCTCAGTTCTTGTCTTTGAAATTCTTCCTGACTTCCCACAATATTAGACAGATCTATATCCTCCTCTTACCTGTGGTGTTATGAAGGCCCTCTCAACCATTTCTACTACTCACTACAACCACTACTAACTATGACTCAGACTTATACCATTCTCTGACCCCAAAATAAAGTCATTTCCATGTCCACAGAAGGGCCAAGGTCACTATCCTAGAACTTGTAGCTGAAAATGCTTAGCAAAGGGATATTTAATTCTTCCATTTTGTGAAGTTTTTGTGTAATGTGACCAGATTCAACAGCTTTAATAGGTACTTGGGGTATTTCTAGCAGACCCATTTTCCACAGCACAATATTGCAACAATTTTCACAAAGTGCATGTGAGAAACATCAAAAATGTCTTTAGGGATGGCTAGGTGGTGCAATGGATAGAGCACCGGCTCTGGGGTCAGGAGTACTTGAATTCAAATCCGGCCTCAGGCACTTAGTAATAACCTAGCTGTGTGGCCTTGGGTAAGCCACATAACTCCATTTGTCTTGCAAAAACCTCAATGCTCGCTCTCTCTCTCTCTCTCTCTCTCTCTCTATGTATATATGTGTGTGTGTGTGTGTGTGTGTGTGTGTACATATATATATATATATATATGTATATATATATATATATACATACATATGGTTAATTGACTTTTTCAACATCCCCTTGGATAGATTAGAATCTCCTAAAAAACTCAGTTCAGCAAATGGAGTATCCATTACAACATCTTCCTTGGACAGTTCATTAACTGAGGAAGATAGAAAGATGGTGAAACCGTACAAAGTATGTTGGAGAAGTGCCGGGTTTTTATTTACAACGCCGGCTTCTTTATGCTAGTCCGTCCTCTTACTCACCAGTCCAACGCATGATGAGTCTTCGGGGTACCTCCGGCCCCCACTCTTTGATGGGGGAAGAACCAGACAGAGCGCCTGAGGTGGATAATGAGTCTTTATTCTTCTGTGATCACATCCCGCTCCCCCCAACCTCTCAGCAGACACTTTTATCCCCTCTGTCCTCCCTCCCATGAACTCTTACTCAATGAGGGGCCGAGTTCTGTAACATTCCCTTATAAGGTGATTATGTTTCCCCCGCTAAGCGACCGCCAAGCCTCTTCCCCCCGCCCCCAACAGAGAAGAGTTTCAAAGTCTTCAAGAAAAGATGAAATGGGTAAAAATATGACACAAACTAGGATAGGGTATTAGGAAAGTAAAGTTCAAATGAAGGGTCAAGTTTGTCTGAAAGATCAGGGGTAGTTGCTTGGAGAAGTTAGCATTTAATCTGGTCCTTGTAAAAAATCCAGATGATTTTTACCTGGTAAAAGTATGATGAAGCGGGAGGGGTGTCTAACTGTCTGAGAGCAGAGAGGCTAACAATACTGGTCTTGGTGCTAGTTCAATCTCACCTTGGATAGGCGCCCTGACTCTGGGACTCTGGTGAAGTCACTCACCCTCTATCTGCCTCGGTTTCTTCTTTATTTTTTTTATGTTTTTGCAAGGCAAATGGGGTTAAGTGGCTTGCCCAAGGCCACACAGCTAGGTAATTATTAAGTGTTTGAGCCCGGATTTGAACCCAGGTACTCCTGACTCCAGGGCCGGTGCTTTAGCTACTATGCCTCCTAGCCACCCCTGGTTTCTTCTTTAAAATGAGATGATTCTATGAGGCAGCTAGGTGGCTCAGTAGATAGTGCACCAGCCCTGGATTCAGGAGGACCTGAGTTCAAATGTGGTCTCAGACATTTAATAATTACCTAGCTCTGTGGTCTTAGGCAAGTCACTTTACCCCATTGCCTTACAAAATCCTAAAAAAAATGTCTTCAGCCAGTTCTTATACCAACTCTCATTATGAAGCTCTCTGTATAGGACTTTGAGTTCAGAAGTAGGGATATACACACAAGGCTAAGCAGAACCCAAGGAGCATGTGACAAACTACACCAACTTTGACCTTGATACCTTCATCTCTTCAGTGCAATCTGTCCTAACTTGATCACATATTGCATATTGAAGATTGGAAACAGGATCACGTAAACTGTAATTTTTTAAAAAATGTGGAACAGTCTCCTCACCTTCTATTTATATTTTCTTGATGTAAGACCTGGTGAGATTCATCTACTTAACTATTCCAGGAGATGATTTGATATAGGACAATACATATTGGTTCCTTCTTTCCTAAAAACTGAAACATGGCAGCTCAAATGGCCATTGAAGAGTAGGTCAGTCTAGATGAACAGATGTGTTTGGGAGATAACAAAATATTAATCTTCCAGGTTTGAAAGTATCTGGAAGCATACTCCTAAAGTATATGAAAAATTAAGCAAACCAGTTAAGGGCATTCCCTGATGTTGAAAACGGATCAAAATTAGGTCTCTGTCACTGATTACTGTGTAACCTTGGATTAGTATCTTGACTTTAAATACAATTATCCTTCAAACTCTTCCCAACACAGTTTTGATATTTTGCAGGTCAGTATTAGGAATTTAATGGGAATGTGCATGTGGGGGGGAGGAATTTTTCAAAAGTTATAGAAGATATATGGATGCCAGCCAATGACACAGAACCTATGATTACTTAGCCTAAATTTTTCAATAAGGTATAATCTATGCACTCCATAAAAGAAAGAAAGAAAAAAATTCAGTCTTTTTCTCTGGTATGAAGGCAAAATATTTTACAAGAAATTTTCAGATCATGGGGGTGTTGCCCTCCTAACCCCTGCACTGGGGCAGAGATAACTGTACTTTGCTATATTTAGTCTCTTTAAATTATGCATAATTCATAGATAGTTAGAGACCTGTCTATAGATATCTAAATATAGATGCATTTATTGTTTTCCTATTACAATATGAACTTGTCAGACACAAGCGTTTATTAAGTACTTAGCTCACAATGTACTAGATACTGTGCAAATAGGAATCATTTAAGTTGTTTGGCTTTTTTTTAACATTCTCTAGTTCCTAACATGGTTCCTCTAGATTCACAGTAGACATTCATAAATTAT
Source organism: Macrotis lagotis (assembly GCF_037893015.1). Taxonomy (NCBI): domain Eukaryota; kingdom Metazoa; phylum Chordata; class Mammalia; order Peramelemorphia; family Peramelidae; genus Macrotis; species Macrotis lagotis. The sequence goes on from NC_133663.1 coordinate 220,460,085, forward strand.
AGATTGAATGTTTTATCATGACCTCTGTGTTCTCCTCTGTAAAATAAGATTAGAACGACCTGACCTCTAAAGTTACCTTATAGTTCTATAATAATATACTGGTACTGGCTAAATTTGTTACTGCATTCTTTTGGGATTTAGGTATAATAATGCATTCATAAGAAATAATTATTTCATATCTATTTTTATAATTGCTTTGTAATCATTATAGTGGTCTCTTTAAGTGCTAAGGATATTTTATATTTTGAGATGATCTTTAGAAGACCCTATGTAGTGATGATCTTATACTAAATTTGCTTAAAGAAAATTATATTCAAAATCTGAGACATGAATACCATGTTAACAAAATTCAAGTTTCTTTGCATATGGTCAATTGTGATAAGCTGATGATTCTGATAATAATCTTATTTTGTTAGACCAATACATTATCTATTTAATGACTAATGATCTAAGCTAGTATCTAAATTTATTAATCATTTCTTTGTTTGCAACAGTTTAAAACCTTTTTTGAGTTCTGTGTATTATCTTAAGTTCATTATTCCTCATTCACTTTATTGTTCTGAATTTTATTTCAATATTATTTCAGTTGCAGCAGGAATTAGAAGAGAGTATAGCCAAGGCAGGCATGTCCAAACTATTTATAAATAAAATGGTTAGTTTGATGTTATAATTACTTTTTCTATGCATGAAAAACTCCCACAGATGTCAGCCATTATTATTATCCTTAAGATATTGGTTGATTTTAGAGCAGCTCATCAAATTATTCTTATAATATTTCTATTTTCCCTCTGGAGTAGAAGTAAGTATATAAACTACAATTATAATTTTGTTCATACTGGTCAGTTTCTTTACACTCAAGTTGATTTCTATTTTTTCTTATGTTCATTATTTTATTTGTCTATTTGTTGAAAATGTAAATAACACTTTCTTTTAGTTCATTACTTCTTTTATTTTTTTGTTAAATTTATAACTAAATTGTTGATATAAATATTGTTCTTTTGGTACTATTTATTACTAGACAAAATTGTAATTTAAGACCGCTAGTTAAATTGATATTTGTAGATGGTTTGGGAAATGTGGAATTGGTTTTGATTTGAGCTTCAAAACAAACCTGCATGGTATGTGACTTTCAGGAAAGCTTGAGTTTAAGTCCTCCTTTTGATACAAATTGCTTATGGAACCATGGACAATCATTTAACTTCAGTGACCAAGAAACTTTAAAGACTAAGGTGGACCTATAACCATTGTTATGATTCTCACACCCATAATTTAACATGATTAATTTTGAATACCTAGGGGGAAAAAACATCACACACACACACACACACACACACACACACACACACACACAATATAAATTGTTTTTTTCCATCTTTTCTCCCCAGTTAATGTTGGAACTGAATCTACGTCTTGTAGGGCTTCTCCATTAGGATCAACTGAAGAATCCTCAAGCTTACCAAATCTGAATCAGGGTCCAGTTTCCAGAGCAACTCAGGAATACATAGACATTTTAAAGAAAAAGTACTTGATTTAAAGGAAGAAATAATGTACATCTATCAAATAAAATGAATACTAGACTTTCCATTAAATATATAAATGTGAAATGTGTTTTGTCATAAGTTTTAATATGTAGTAATATGTATGTGAAAAATATTTTTATAATTCTTTATTAAAAGCTTTGTTTCATTATTTCTATAAAACTGGTCCCAAATTATTAGTTGTAGGTGGTCTAGAATCCGTTAAATTGTTTATAATACTTTAGCTATCTATCTTTAAAAGTTGTACTGTGTTTTCTATATAATATTATTTCATGTTGGCCTAAGCCTTTAGCAAATTTAGGTAAAATTATTTTGATATATTGATGCTATTTCTACTCTCAGAATTTGAATTTATCTGTAACAGTGCTGTAAAATTTATAGATTTGTTTTTTAAATTGAAATTTGTTATTTTAGGCTACAATGCACTTAAACATTTTTGTTTTTAAACTTAATCAAATACATTTTAGTCTTGAAATTATATATATATATATATATATATAAATAATAGTGTATGCAAAATTTCTATATCTCTAGCTCCTTCCTTTATTCCTCCCCTTATCCCTATTCACCTCATTGAAAAAATAAAAGAGTAATCCTTCACGACAAATATGCATAGGCAAGGAAAACAAATTTTCTCACTGAATATATACAAAAATATAGAGTGTTCCAAAAGTCATGATACATTTTAGGCTTTAATTACTTGAAGTATGAATGTTATAAATTTTTGAAAAACATAATTTGGAAGTTTAGTTATTTAAATTTTAAAATTATTTAGTTTTGTCAATTTTGAATAAACAATATAAATTTTAACAAGACAAAGCACTCTGCCACTGTATTTTTCTATATATAAATTTATATATATATATATATATATATATGAAAATTGGGATTATATAATGTAATATTTACATACATATAAATATGTATGGGAAAATTTTAAATATATATTTTCTATATGTAAAGTGCAACAGTTTCTGAATGAAGACTTTCTCAAACTGGTGATCTGTCAAAAGAGATCTTCTCCCTTAGCCATTTTTGTTATGTCTAAATTATGAACATGTATTGGGCAAAAACTCTTACAGAATTGATTAAGCTGGGGAATAAAGGAAGAATCCAGGTTGATTCTATTAAATTTCTAGTCCAGTAGGAGCTTATTGATAAGTATTTGTTCAATGAAGAAACAACTAAAGGAAGCCTACCAGGCATCAGTTTTCCTATCTTTCGACTTGAAATACAGGCCAGAGATGGGCTGCATCTTTGACCCTTTCTTTGTCCTTTTAGGGGTTCTGCCCAGTTGACCCTAGATTCAGGGACAGGTTTTCTCATACTTCACTTCGTGTGTGTGTGTGTGTGTGTGTGTGTGTGTGTGTGTGTGTGTATTTTCACACAGCAAAACTCAAGACTTTGGATTCCCTCAAGACATCCAAAGGCGGAAGCCAAGATGTTGGAAAACACCTCTCATCCGCTACCTCTTTCGAGACATTGTTGGAAAGTGCTGAGAACAAGGCAAAGGTAAGCCTCCAATCAATGTTGTCAGTCACTCAAATTCCACATAGAGAATCCAGAGTGAGGAGTCAGGGTGTTTAGAAGTAGACATCACTGGATTATCAGACTCAAGAAGCCTTGAATTAAATATGATGATGTGAGCCTGAAGGTCCTAAGGAATGCTCGGCAAAAGAAAAGCTTAAAGGAGGCCAAGGAAATACCCCAGAGGAAGTGGGTCGAGGGGACTAAGAAGCACAAAACTGAGAAGGTGAAGGGAGAAGAGAAGGGAGAATCTGAAGAAGGTGACAAAATTTTGGAGGACAAGGAGAAGGAGGATAAGGTGGTTCCCAAAGGGAAAGCTCACTCCATTGGACAGGGAGAAAAGGAAACTTTGAGGGATGACATCTTCCAACTAATGAGCATGAGAATAACAGACTCCCAAAGAGACTTCCCTGAGAATCTGGGCCAAAAGATAGTGACCATGGCTGAGCAGAAGCTAGATAAGCGGTCTCCAAGCTGGGAGCTCTTCCAGGCCATCTGTCCTTTTCTACCATATTCCCAGGAGGAAGAGGTGGTGGAGGAAGTAGAGGAGGAAATGGAGGAGGAGGAAGTGGAGGAGGAGAAGGAAGAAATGGAGGAGAAAGTGGAGGAGGAGAAGGAGAAGGAAGTGGAGTAAGAAGAAGAAGAGGAGGAGGAGGAGAAGAAGAAAGAGGAAGATATGATCTTAGAGGAAATGGAGGGAGAGGCAGAGATTGAGTCAGAGGAGTTGGAAATTCAGAAGGTCAGAAAAAGGAAAATGTTTTCCTTCGATATTAAAGGCTTAACCTCACAAGAGGAAAAACTCAGGAAGCAAGAGCAGAAGACGTTTGAGGGACAGAAGCAACTAGAGGAGGAGGAAAGACTGGCCAAGGAAGAAGATGACCTGGCCAGGAGAGAGGAAGAACTGACCAGGAAAGAAAGAGAATTGACCCAGTTAAAAGAAGAACTGGGAGAAGAAATGAAAAGTAAGGGAAAAGAGGATGAGTCTGGGGTCTTAGAGGACACAGTCTTGTTCAAAGATATACTGGAAAAGTCAGAGGCTAAGTTTATGCTAAACTTGGAGGGCAGAATTAGGGAAAAGGAAGAGAGAAAGTTGGCGAAGGATGAAGATCTCATCCCTGAAGAGGACCAGATCTCTGTTACTCAGGAGGAATGGACTGGGGTGAAGAAGGCAGATGCAAAGGACAAGATGGAAAGAGTCCCAGAGAAGGGATTAGAAAGGGAGAAAGACACAAGAAGAAACAAAACATCTTTGGGAGAAGAGGCCCTTGGAAGAAGGGCTAGAAATACCTATGGCAAAAGGGATTGTGGAGGAAGGCACACCAAAGGAGAAATCCTCTGAGGAGGGGCTACCTGAAGAGAAGCCCCCTGAGGAGGGGTTGCCTGCAGAGAGGCCTCCTAAGGAGAGGCTGCCTGGGGAGAAGCCCTTTGTTTTGTTTTTTTGTTGTTGTTTTTTAGGTTTAAGGCAAATGGGGTTAAGTGGCTTGCCCAAGGCCACACAGCTAGGTAATTATTAAGTGTCTGAGACCAGATTTGAACCCAGGTACTCCTGACTCCAAGGCCAGTGCTTTATCCACTATGCCACCTAGCCACCCCTGGGAGAAGCCCTTTGAAGAGGGACCACCTGTGGAGAAGTCCCCTGAGGAGGGGCTGCCTGGGGAGAAGCCCTCTGAGGAGAAGCTGCTGAAGAAAAAGCCTCCTAAGGAGAAGAGGCACTGCCTGAGAAGAAGCCGTCTGAGGAAAGGCTGCCTGAGGAGAAGCCATCTAAGGAGAATCAGCCTAAAGAGAAGACATCTAAAGAGGGACTGCCTGAGGAGAAAGCACTTGAGGAGAAGGCATCTAAGGAGAGGTTGCGAAAGGAGAAGCTGCTTGAAGAGAAGACATCCAAGGGGGGCATGCCCGAGGAAAAGGTACCTAAGGAGAAACCCTCTAAGGAGAGGGTACCTGAAGAGAAGCCATTTAAGGAGAAGATGCCTAAGCAGAGACCATCCAAGGAGAGGCTGCCCAAGAAGAGGCCATCTAAGGAACAGTTGTCTGAAAAGAAGCCATCTAAGGAGGAGCTGCCAGAGTAGAAGACACCTAAAGAGTAACCATCTAAGGGTAGACCTGGAGAGGCCATTTAAGGAGAGGCCATCTAAGGAGAGGCTACCTACAGAGAGGCCATCTAAGGAGAAGCTGCCTATGGAGAGGCCATTTAAGGAGAGACCATCTAAGGAGAGACTGCTTAAGGAGAAACCACCCAAGAAGAGACCACTTAAGGAGGAGACATTTGAGAAGGAGGTATCTAAAGAGTGGCCATCTGAGGAGAGGCCATATAAGGAGTGGCTACCTAAGAAGAGGCCATCTGAGGAGCTGACATTTGAAGAGAAAATGTCAGAAAAGGGACCATCTGATGAAGGACTGTCTGAAGAGAGTCCATCAAAGGAGAAACCACCTAAGGAGGAAATATTTGAGGAAAGAGTGTTAGAAGAGAGACCATCTGAGGAAGTGCCTTCTGAAGAGGGATCATCTGAGGAGACACTTGATAAGCAGATGCTCCTAGCAAAAGAGATGGAGCTGTTAGAGAAAATGCAGGATTTGCTTCAAAAGCAAGGAAAGCTGTCACTTGACCAGATATTACCAACCAGGCAGAAAATGGTTAAATTCATTGTGGAGGAATTTAAGATCCCCAGGAAAGAAATAAACCTGTTGCTAGAAGAAAATCAGCTTGCTGTAGCAATGGCAGAGGTGATCAAGGAGGAAAAGGAGCTACTCCAACAGAAGCAAGTGTTGTTGCAGTAGGAGATGGAGGTGAGTCATCCTGAAGAGTTCATGGGGGAAGAGAGCTTTGTTTTACAACAAAGGATCCTTAGGGGCAAGAGGAGAAGACTGGATGAGCAAGAGAAAGAAGTGGTCATGGAGAAAAAGGAGCTCTTTGTTGAGATTTTGGTGAAGGAAAAAAAGAAAAAGCTTCAAGAAGAAAAAACAATAGACAGAGAAAAGAGGCAGCTGCAAAAGACTGAAAGGAGAGCCTTCTTCAATTGGGGAAGTGAGTGAATCCTCTAAGGAGAGAGAGAAGTTGTACATCTTGAAAGAAAGTGAACTTGTTGAGAATGAAAAATTGAGTGAGGAGTCCAACTCAGATGAGGAAGGGGTAAAGCTAAGGGAGCACCAGTTGCACAGTGAACATAAGAGAAAACAGAAAACAGAAGAGGAGGAGAGACAGAAGCTTCAGGAGAAGAGGGAATTTTCCAGGACAACGAAAGCTATAATAGAAGATAAGGACTATGAGAAAAAGGCAACAATGAGGTGGGAGCTCTGGAAATGGAGGAGGCAGCTGCAGAAAGAAAGATTTCTGGAGGATGAGAAACAGCTTGTCAAGGAGGAGAGTAAGAAAATAGAAAAAGAAGCTCTTCTGACAGAGGAGGGGAAGGTTAGAGTTTCTGAAGGTCTAGAGAGACCCTTTCCAGAAGGAGAGGGAAGTAGCCCTGAGAGAGGAATATCTGGATCACCACAGAGAAAGTATGGCTGATGTGGAAAGAAGAAAGCTGGCAAAGAAGGAGACCAACCTGGTCAATTTGGAAAAGTCAGTCTTCAGTAAGGAGTTCAAAATCGTCATGAAGGAATGGAAGTTGACCATGAAATAAAGAGACAAGCTCTTTGAAGAGGCTAAGTTGACCAAAGAGGATATAAAGGAGACTGGGAGCTGAAGAAGGGTTGAAGAGCCTTAAGATGAAGGTTCAAAAATATAAGAAGGAAAGGAAATGGAGAAAAGAGGAGAGGGTCAGGACATTCAAGGAACGTGGTTTGGAGATGATTTTGAAGGAAGAGGAAGAAGAGGAGAAAGAGGAGGAGGTAGAAGAGAAAGAGGAGATGGAGGAGGAGGAGGAAGAGGAAAAAGTGGAAGACATATCTCGAATCACTGAAATGGCTATGGAAAGGAGTCCATTCATTTCAAAGAAAGGCATTTTGAGGAAAATTAAAGGCAGAGCAGTTAAGAAGAAAGACATGGGGCCAGAAGTTATGAAGCCAGTTTCTTTCCCTCTGGTGGGGGAAAAAGAAACTACCAGGAAACTGTTAAGAACCTTGAAGATGTATTGCCGTGGGTAACCAGTTCATGGGAGGTCACCAATTCATGGGCAGCTGTCAAGGACAAACTCATTCTATCCCAATTTACGGATAAATTTCTGAAGCCTGGGGAGGCAGTGGCTCTGGAAGATAAAGCCAAAGGTCAAAAAAAGAGAGAAAAGGAGTCCCCATTGAAGTTCCACCGGCTCAAAAAGCTCAAAGTTCCCTCTTATGTGCCCAAAAAAGAGAAGCTAAAGAGCGAGGCCAATGAGAAGTGGTTTCAGCTACTGCAGCAGATCATGCTGGGACAACCCATCAGGGTGGCTGACGTCAACCTCACTGATGACAGTCTGGAACTTAGTGAGAAGGATCAGGAGTGGCTGAAAGTCACTCTGCAGAAGCTCCAGGACCAAAAGCAAGTTTCCCAAAATACTTTCCAGCGCCTGTGCCAGCTGCTGGCTAAGGCCCTTTCAGAGTCACAAAAAGAATGGCTGCACTTGGGAGCCCTGAAAGCCATCACCTCACCCCAGAGAGGGCTTGCTGACATTGGACCTCAACTCTCCCAGGCTGAGAGGAGGAAAATGTCCATAGACTCAGGGCACTTAAAGATCTTCCCGTCCATCAAGAGAGAAGAGGCTAATCCTCGGCTCAAAACTATAACTGAGTCAGAGTCAGTGGTGTCCATCCTTGCCATTGTGCTGGCCACCCCTTTGGCTACCAGGGTCTCCACTGGCTCTTCTACCACTATAAAAGGCTCAGATCCTATGGCCCCTGGAAATTGGACAAAGGTTTTCAATTGGAGTTTAAGGGCAAGGGGGTGGCAGCTCTGTCATCCTTGAGAGATATGCCCCAGAGTGCTTCTGCTTCTGTGGAAAAGTTACCTTTGATCTGTTAACTGAAAAGGAACATCCAGGCTTGGAAAAAGAAGATCAGTACCCCACATAGGGATTTGGGGAAGCGGGCCGTGGAATTGTCTGCCATTCTTCCACAGGATATGCTTCCATGGGATACTTTTGCGGCTCTGTACCATGTCTTAGCCTGCAGAAGCGCTGTGAACAAGACCATTACTCCTGGGAGGAACAGTTCATCCAGCTCCTGGTCCTGTACCATCTCAGGCACACCAGGATCCACACACTGTTAAATGAACTCCTGGGGAAAAAGCAACAACTGCCACTGGACATACTCTGTAAGCAGGCCCGGGAAGTTGAAGATGTGGTGCCTTGGGAGCGCCTCCTCTACAATATACACTGCAGGCCTCCCTGGACACCAGAAGACCAACCCAAATTCCAAATGGTCCTGCCCCTGCCTGGGCAGAATCAAGTACATACTTTTCTACCAATTGGCAGTTCACAGTATGGGATCATGGAGCTGACGTGGAAGAGCTTCACCCACCCTGAGACTGGTCATGCTGACAGGCTGCCCCACATCTCCATCCCCACTACAGCTCCAAACACTGCCACCTTTCCCACCAAGTACTCTGTAAGACACCTGCCTCCAAGCTTCTCAGTGTTGCCTGAGGAGAAGTATGGTCCATGTTGTGTCCTTAACCCTGCTTACCTTTCTCACCCCAAATAAAACATAATTTCTTACTTTCAGTAGAAATCGTGATTTGTCCCTTTCTCTCCACCACATTAAGTAAACCCTTTAGGGAGTCTTGGGTATCTGACTTCTGCCTAGGGTGGTTTCTGCCTCCTTTCTCTATTCCCTTTAATACCACACACATACTGCACACCTGAACTATTGTAATAGCCTCTTTAAAAAAACAAAACAAGTTCATATACTCTTTTCTTCTTTGTATAAGCCACCTACGGATTGCTTAGAATATGTGGGAGGTAATGGAATATAATGAATAGAGAGCTGGCCACAATCCCTTGGCCACAAAAACTATGGCTGATTGATTAGACTGTCATCTCTGGACAAGGAAGGAACAGAAATTAACTAACCACACAACATACTTGGAGGTGGTGTGTTTCTAGATACTGAGGGGGCAAGGGGGATGAGCTGCAAAAGGGATGGGATACTTCTAGCCATAAAAGATGGGGGGGATGCTTTTAGGTGCAAACTACCACAGCACAGCACTTCCTCATTCAAATTCAATTGTAGTGGTATCACTATCCTAGTGTCATGTTCATCTTCCAGAATGAAGGTCAAACAACAAAGACAAATGACTTATACCTTGTTCTCAGAGTATGTATGCCTTCTAAAATGATGGGAGGAACAGTTTCAAAGAATGGCAACATCTGCACATTCAGTATTCTCTCCTATTAGATTGCAGGGTCTCTGAGGACAGGGACAGTTTGGGTCTCATCTTTCCATCTCCAGGCTTCACACAGAGCAGACACCTAATAGGAACTTGCTTGTTTAGTGTGTGCTATGTGGATGTTGTAATAGTTTATTGTCCCTTTGTTCTTCAAGGGAGCCAATGGGTGATGTGATTTGTGACAGAATTGGAATCGCATGAGGCAGGGCTCTGTCTCACTCTCTCCTCCAGAGCTGCGGATTTGACAATCATACATTATTTCTCTTGAATCCCCACTATGAGGGAACAAGGTGATCCAGTGTGGTGAGTCAGGGAGACATGAGTTCAAATCCAGACTTAGACATTTGGTAGTAGGCAAGGTATTTTACCTCTGCCCACCTCAGTTTCTTCATCTATAAAATGATAATACCACCTACCCCCCCCAGGGTTGTGAGGATCCATCAAAGTCACATCTATAAAGCACATAGTAGGTCCTGATTAAATGGTATATTTTTTCCCTTTTTCTCCCATCCACCTCCAGACAAGCAGGGTTTGTAATTTTATTCCCATTTTACAATGGGGAAAACTGAGTTTTGTGGCCTGCCCAGCCACCCAGCTCATAGGTCATCCTGACTTCAGACCCACTATTCCATTGCTTGCCTGCATGGGTGAAAGAGAAAAATATGTTAAAAGGGGGGTGATTGTTGAGAGTTCTTCACTTCCAGTTGGGGCCTGGGCATTCCATAGATGGGGGAGGGGGAAAAGATAGCCTCTGACCTGGCTGGCCATCTCCTCCCCACTTCTGCCTTTAGTGTTTCTGCTATAAGAGGACTTTCCCAGTTCTTCTGTCAGAGGAATGGTCTCCCTCTCCTATTCCTTCCCATCTCTCCTGCCTGTATTTGATGCTGCACCCAGTTGCTTGACCACCATCTCCCCCACCTGCCTCTGGAGCTAGGAACTGAGCCCTCAGCCCATCTGCGAGTAATCCAGGTCTCAAAGCTCTCCCTCTTCTCCAGGATCAAACTGCCCTCTGTGGCAAGTCAGGAGTCTCCTTCCCACCCCCAATCTCCCCACACAGAGGACTACATTTCCCAGAAGGCATCTGCATAAAAGGTGGTGGAGTGAGCACTGGGACAAGTGACTGGGCTGTCAGTGAGTCTCTCCCCTATAACCACCTCCTAGGTTGCCCCACCCAGCTCCCCCAAAGCTGCCTTCACAGAAAAAGAAAAGAGAATGCCCTGAAGGGCAGGAGGAGCCCCGGGGCCTCAGGGAACCCCCAGAGTTTCCTTTCCTGAGATGCTTTGGGGATGATGAGTGATGTTGAACTGGTCACTCTTCCCCACCTTCTCTTCCTCAGCCTCAGTTTCCTTACCTGAAAGAGAAGAAAACTGGGTCAAGTTGATTCCCAAGTGCTGCATGTCAGCCCGCTGAAAGGGATGGGGAATTGCACTTGGAGCCAGAAAGATTTGAATTCAAATCCTACCTGAGACACTTCTATTTGTGTATCCCTGGGCCAGTCTCTCAAGCTCTCTCTGCCTCTCTCTCTCTCTCTCTCTCTCTCTCTCTCTCTCTCTCTCTCTCTTTCTCTTTTTCTCGATTTCTTTATTTGTAAAATGAGAGGACTGGACTCTCTGGTTGCCCTTCAGCTCTGCTCTAAACCTGGCATCCAATCATCCCTCTTTCTAATCTCCCTGACTTCAGTTTCTGCATCTGCCCAAGTTTTGAAGGAAGGTGGATCCTTCTCAGGTTTCCCCAGGAGAAGCACTGCCCCTTCCCCCACCTCATCAGTCTTTTGGCCTCAGTTTTGTTACCCACTCTTTTTTTCTTAATTTAATTTATTTTTTTTTATATGGATAGCATGTTTCACTGTCAGTTCTTTGGTGCTGTGTTGGGTCACTGTTTGTTTTTAGTTTTTTTTTTGTTTTTGGCAAGGTAATGAATGGGCTTAAGTGGCTGACCCAAGGTCAGGCAGCCAGGCGATTATGAAGCGTCCTCACCCACTCTTGGAGGAGGCTGGACCCTCGGGATGCCGAGAGCGTGGACATGTAAAGCCCTCTCCTCTCCCAGGGCCGCCTCAGTCTCCCCGGTCTGCCCATCCAAGGATAAGGTCAGCTCCAGGAAGCCCCTGGCCCTCCCCTAGGTGGGGGAGGGGGAGGGGGATAGAGCAGGAGCGGAGTAGACTACAAGTCCAGCCGGCAGCGCGTGGCTTGTGGTGCCCGCGGCAGCAGCGGCAGCTCGGGCCATCCGGGCGGACACCGCTGACCAGCCCCAGGGCGGCTGCCCAGCTGGGCGGGGCGGAGCCGGGGCAGGTGCGGGCTGAGGGAGCGTCTCTGCCAGCCGCCTGGTCCTGCAGCCAGCGCAGGTGGTCCCCCTGGGACGGAGGCCGGGCCCGGCCCCGGGCGGCCAGGGGAGCCGGGGTGCCGGGAAGCCGCGGGGCGCGGGGGGCCGCGGCGGCTGGGTAAGGGCAGCTGGGCAGGGCCCCCGGCCCGAGCCGCGAGCCTCCCCCTCCCCGATGCTTGGAGACGCGGCCGAGGGCTCCCAGGAAGAAGTGCCCCTTTCCCCTTGTCCTGCCCCCCTCCGCACGCTGGCCAGCCCTTCTCCAAAGCGGGACCCCGGGGTGCGGCGGAGTGGGGGTCTGCTCATGCCATCTCCTAGGCCCGCCCCCTCCTGCTGCTCCCTGCCCTCGGCCACGGGCCCGGGAGCTCCCCAGGAGCAGCTGGAGCTGCCCCCCACCCCAGCACGTGGGGCTCAGCCAGCTGGGGGGCCGCCTGATCCCCCCCTCCCCTGGGTCCCATGGAGGAGGGGGAGGACGGTGGGGAGGGCCCAGCCCCGCGGGGCACCGGGGAGTGGGGCCTGGGGCCAGACCCCCCTGCGGCTGCGGGACCCCTGCGGACTGCTGCGGGTGACTACGAAGCCGCTGGGGAGGGGGAGCTCACCCTCCGCAGGGGAGCCCGGGTGCGGGCACTGTGCCAGGTCTGGGCCGTGTCCTCTGATGCGGGCTGGTGGACGGGGCAGCTGCCCAGGGGGCGCGTGGGGGTCTTCCCCAGCAACTACGCGTTGGCTCCCGAGGTGCCGGCCCCTGCCCCCACTGGCCTGCCTTTGCCCCGGGACATTCCCTTTGGGAAACTGCAGCTCAGAGAAATCATTGGCGTCAGGGCCAGGTGGCATGGTGAGGAGGTGGCCGTGACAGCTGCCAGGCTAGACCCCGAGCGGGACCGGTTGCCACGTGGAGCAGGTGGCCAGGGAGGCCCGGCTCTTTGGCGCCCTGTGCCATCCTAACATCATGGCCCTGCGAGGTGCCTGCTTGCGGTCACCCCATCTCTGCTTGGTCATGAAGTATGCTGGAGTTGGGCCGCTGAGCCACGCCCTGGCTGGCACCTGGGTGCCCCCTCATGCTGGTCACTTGGGCTGTCTAGGTGGCTCGGGGCATGGAGTCCCTACACAGTGGGGCGCCGGTGCCCATCATCCATCGGGATCTCAAGTCCATCAACAGTGAGTGGCCCCCTGTGCCCTCCCTTCCTCCTTCAGCCTTCTAGATTTTAGACTCACAGGGTGCCAAGGCTTGTTGCAATGGAATCTTTTGCAGAGAAGGAAACTAAAGGGGGTGGGGGACTTGTCATGGGGAGTGAGCAATAGGATCAGAATCTGAACCTGCTACAACCTCTATTTCTAACTCGGGTTCATGCCCCAAGGCCTGGAGCTCAGGACACTTCACTCTTCCAAGACAGGCCCAGCCCCACTGGGGAAGATTGAGACTGTGCAGTGGGGAGTGGGGAGATGGTAGGGTTGGCGGGAGACATGGACTGGGGAGGGAGGCCATTCCCAAGGGGGAGGGAGAACTCTGGATCTCCACCTGGAAGACCAGCCTGTTCAGCTGAGACCCAGAGAGTTTAAGTCACTGGCCTAAGGACCCACAGGGGAGTGACTAGTAGCTCAGGGACTTGAACCAGTGCTATATTCAGTGTTCTTCCCTGGCCTGGGATTGAGAAGGGATCAAAGGAAGAGAGGGGGGAGAGAATGAAAATCTGATCCTCTATTTCCATAGAAGGATGCTTCCTTCCTCCAACCCTCTACCCTCTCCATGAGGCCATTTCATCCCTCAGTCCCCTCTCCTCTCTGGGTCCCATCATCTCCTGTTGTCAATGGAAGGGATCAGATTTTCAGTATTTAGAGCAGGAAGAGAAACGAGTTTTGTTCTGTAGAAAGAAACTGAAGAAAGGATCTGTCCAAAATCACAGAGATATCAGTAACTTCACCTGGATTTGAACTCAAGGTCTGTAGCTCTGAAATTAGCGCTGTGGTCCCTCCCTGGAATTATGGATTCCGGGCCAGGAGGGCCTTGGGGTCCTCAAATCCCTCTCCCTTCTTTTACAGATAAGGCTAAGGGTCAAACAGTCCATAATAAATGGCTCAAGGAGGCTGTGAATCCTGGTCCCAAATACCGGGTTCTGTCCCCTGCACCAAGTTCCTTCTTAAGATACCAAGGACTGTTCAGATTTAGCACGGCCACTGCCACCTCTTGGGAATGGAAGGGCATTTTGTTTTTTTGAGGTAGAAAATGGAAGCTTCATCCTTTATCCATTTCCCCAGCAATTCCCGTGGGCTGGTGGGAAGGCAAAGATCAGCCCATTCTGGGGAATGTATGGCTTGAGGAGCCCAGAAGCCCTTGTCTTGGATTCCCACCCCCTTCCACCAAAATTCACTTTTCTGACCTATATACAGACCAGAGCAGGACAGGACCTGAGAGGGGAGCCAGTCCCACTCAGCTGAGGGAATTCAGATCCCAATAAGTAAGCTGACCTATACAAGGTCACTGAGTTTATAGTCAGTCAACATGCAGGCATGGAGAGCCTATTTTTGTGGGAGGTAGAGAGTCATCATTCTGAGAGTCAGGAAGATCCTCCTCTATTTGGCACCTGCTGGCTGGTTGGTCCAGGGTAGAATCTTTAACCTGCAGAGCATGTGGATGAGTTTCAATTTTTTAATTTTTGGTGGATTAAAAGGCTGATAGGGATTGTTTTTATTTTTGTCTCCATCTCTAGGCACTAGTACATGCTCGTCTGACACATAGTATGTGCTTAATATATGCTAATGTAATGTTTGTCCATTTTTTTTGTTTTTGTTTTTGCAAGGCAAAATGGGTTAAGTGGCTTGCCCAAGGCCACACAGCTAGGTCATTATTAAGTGTCTGAGGTCGGATTTCAACTCAGGTACTCCTGATTCCAGGGCCGGTGCTCTATCCACTGTGCCACCTAGTTGCCCACTGCCCTTTATTTTTTCAATGAGATGGTTCACATTTTCTTCTAATTTTTCATTTTTTTGTTTTGAAATAATGAGTCCTGATTTCCCGTAAATTCATCAATCTCCCTGAGTTCTATTCTTTGTCTGAAGGATTTGTTTTCCTCAGAGAATTATTTTTTATGTCTTTTTCCATTTGGCCAATTTTGCTTTTTAAACATTCTTCTCCTCAGTAACCTTTTGAACTCTTTTATCCATTTGACCAAAGCTGATTTTTAGCATGCTATTTTCTTCAGCATTTTTTTTTTTGGATTTCCTTGACTAGGCTGCTGATTTCATTTTCATGTTTTTACTGCATCTCATTTCTTTTCCCAGTTTTTCTTCTAACTCCTCATTTAATTTTCAAAGTCTTCTTTGAGCTCTGTCATAACCTGATCCCGATTTCTGTTTTTCTTAGAGTCTTTAGATGGAAGAGCTTGTGTTTCCTCATCTTCAGACTGAGTATATTGATCCTTCTTGGGATCATAGATAATGTATTTCTGAATGGTGTTCCTCTATTTTCTCTGCTTGCTCATTTTTCCCAGCCTAAGCCTGTTTTTAGGGGTGCTTCCTGAGCTTTTGTTACCCTTCATTTTTGAAGATGATCATGACATCAGGAGGTGATGCCATGACAAACACATGAATTAAATTTGAGCAGGGGTGGTGGTGCTGTGTTAGGTCACCAGCCTCACTTTCTCTTCCAGAGTGATCTGGGTCCAGTGACCAGATAGGAATCAGGATGACTGCAGATGACCCTGGATATGAGGCAAGCAAGGTTAAGTGACTTGCTCAAGTTCACCCAGCTAGCAAGAGTCAAGTATCTGAGGTTGGATTCGAACTCCTCTTGACTCTTAAGGGCAGTGCTCTATCCACTGGGCCACCTATCTGCCCCTTAATATATGCTAGTTGCTTGTTAAATAGATAGATGAGTGATGGGATGAATGATCCTAATTTAAGGAGATAGGTCAAGCACTAAAGAGCCACAATGGTAGATTAGCTAGCTAGAGGTTTTGAATGGAGTCAGGAAAACCTCTGATACTTAGTGTATCAATGCAGACAAATGACTTGACCCCTTAGAGCCCTCAGTTTCCCTCTCTGTAAAATGGAGTTAATACCTGTAGTTCATGGGACTATTGTCCCAATGTCTACAATGAGTGAATTGGCTCCATGATCTTCCAGTCCGTCCCTGCCTGTAAAAGGAAAGTTTGAATACATTCTGGGGTTCTAAGGTCAGAAGGTCCCAAGGAGCTATAGGCTACAGAATCCACCCAACTCCTGGCTCCACACCTGGTGTGCTGAACACCTCAGAGGGCAAAGGGAGAAAGAGGGTGGAAGTGATTTTCCCAGCAACTGGGACAGATGTCTTTGCAATCCAATTTGATAAATGTCCCACATATATGCCACGAAGCATTTTACAAAAGAGTTAGCAGTCTTAAAATTAGGAATGGGAACGAGTATCTGCAGAATGGGAATGGGCAGAGGATATTGTCCTCAAAGAAAGGTGCCCAAGGTGGGAACTTGCCTAGCATGGGTAGAGACAGAAAGCCCTCCAGCCTGGCAAGAACAATGGGTGAGGGCTGGAAGATAGGTGGTGTCCGTGCCCAGATTGTTGATCCTTGAAGGCTAGGCTTCAGTTTGTGGGTGGAGAGATAGTAACTGGTCCTGCTTTACTGGGGGGAGGAAGCAAGGAGAGAGAACTGTCTCATCCCCAGCTCTCTCCTCTCTTCCTCCTTCCTCCCATAGTCCTCATCTTTGATGCATTTGAGAATGGGGATCTATCAGACACTGTCCTTAAGATCACAGATTTTGGCCTGGCTCAGGAGTGGCACAAGACCACTAAGATGAGCGTGGCTGGCACCTATGCTTGGATGGGGGTCATTAGCCTTGTTACTGTTGATGTTAATAACAGGCCAAGCAGGAAGATGTTTTCTGGGGGTGGCTTGGGTCCCACAGGTCCCACAACTGGCTAGATTTTCCCCACTCAGCAGGGCAAGCCCTGGGCTGCCATCTCTAGAAAGAACGTTGGAGAACAGCCAGCCAATCCATTGGATCACAGCTGGAGAGATAGAAGGAAAAGTTTCCCCTGCCATTTTACAGATGAGGAAACTGAGGCCAAAAATAATTAAATGGCCTTCCTAGGGTCACACTGAAACAATATTCCAATCTAGTTTTTCCTAATGCCTAAGTCCAAAACCCTCTTTTCCTCTTACAGATGAGAAAATTGGAATCTGCCCCAGGCCACCACTATAATTAGCAACAAAACTGAGATAGGAAACCCCTTCAGACCAAGTGCTTTTTCACAGAAGATGTTCTTGATCAGCTGGGGAGGGAGGACAGAGAGAGGGGAAGTGAAGAGCTGAGTCTGAACCCAGGCATCTTTCCATGGAAGCGAAGACATTAGATGGCCAGAAGCCTCCAACCTCTCAACTATTCACGGTCACCATGAGCTTCCTCCTAACCAGATCTGACCACACTACTTGATGCTCCCCATTGCCTTGAGGATAAAACACAATAATTGGGCCCCAATTCCCAAATTTCACCCAAACTTCACACCCCAGTCAGACTAGATCACTCACTTTTGTAGATTTTTTTGTCCATGTGTACATTGCTCTTGTGTCCTCCTCTCTTCCTCTCGGACAGAGGTAACTTTTCAAAGCTTACCTCTTGTGCCACCCCACCCTAGAAGCCTGTACTGAAAGTATTTTCCCCTTCTTCAAATTCTAAAAATACCTTTTAAAATTCTCATTTATCAAGGTCCCACTCTATTATCTGTGTATCCCTACCCCACCCCACCCCCAGGAGAACCTAAACTTCTCAAGGGACCCCAGGACTAGTGCTCTATCCACTGCACCACCTAGTTGCTCATAATAGGGTTAAGTGTCTTGCTCAGGGTCACACACCTATTAAATATTTGAGACCAGATTTGAAGTTGGGTCCTACTGATCCAGGGATCATTTTTGTTCTTTTCTCTCCTATGCTGTACCTAATGTGATCTTAAGAAATATTGGCTCCCACTCCTAATATTATTTTCAACATAGAATCTTAAACCTTTTTATTCATTGTTACCTCTAAGCACAGAATTTCAGTAATCAGTTCCCTTAAAGCTATGTTGGAACTCCTTGGAGTTAAGGACTGTTTCTTTGCATTTCTTGGGATGTGGTATATAGTATTTTCTCCCTAGTAGATGTCTGGTTGGAATTTTATGATTTAGTTAGATAGCTGAATGGATGGAAATACTGAATACTTGAATATAAATTCAAGTGCTCAATAGTGCTATATAGTGTCTATTCATGTTTTAAAATACATCTTGGCATTTATTTTATTTGTAATCTGACCTGTGATTGTACTCAGATAGAGAGCTCTTTGATAGGAACTTCCTCTACCAATACAGATTAGTAACTGCTTTGTAATCTGTACTATTAGGGAACTGAACATGGAAAAAGGTGTTTTTGTATGATTTATCTAGAGATATTCAGGAAGTGCTTGTCAGAGATGGCACTAAACCCTTCTCAATTCTGAGACCCTCTTTATCCTTTAAAGCATATTGCATTTTATCTCTAAATTGTCTCACCTTTAGTAAAAACAAATCGAAAAATTAATATCCTAACTGGCCTGTGCTTGTAAATTCACTTTTTAAATTTTTTTTAAATTGAAATCTTTTTATTTATTAGTTGCTACCTATTAATATTCTGGATGTTGAATTTTCAAAAGCAAACAATCTTAAAGTTCACAATAGTCATTTTTCAAGACACAGTTGTAGATTGAATATAGGATCTATAATTTTATAAGTCAAAGACAATATTTTCAAAAAAAATACATGAGGGAAACCAAATATAATGATTAATAATCCACTAAGTATTTTCTTCTCTGGGATCCAGCTGCCAATCTGAAAAGTGTGTTGATAATTTGCTGAGAGAAAATCCTTTGTTCTGGCATCATTAGCTTGACTTCTTTCCCACCCCTTCCTGTTTTTCATAAATACCAGCATTGTCCCAACCTTGTGTCCCTGTTGTCAAAAGTGTGAATTTTAATAATAATTTATAAATATTATCTATGATAATTCTAGCTTTGTAATACCTATTCTTATTGGAGGATGTGAATAATAACAGCCTACATTTGTATCTTTATAACAGTATTGTGAGGGAATCCTCCACATAAATGGAATACCTTGTTTTACCAAAGAATTCATTCTAGAGAGAAATAACTCAAAGCAAAAATCTGGAAAAAAGCAGTCTCTTAACTTTTTGCACATGAAAGAATTCATAATGGAATGAGCCAATATCATGTGGTTGTGGGGAAAGCTTTAGTTTGAAATCACCAAAGAATTAAAGAATTCATACTAGAGATCTTAGGTACAGTGAAGTGAATGTCAGTGAAGGTAGGAAAGCATCAACACACAGGAATTTATCCTGGACAGTAAATCTCAAAATAGTAGAAATAAGAGAAAACCTTCAGGCATGAGTCATGCTTTATTCCTCTCCTGAGAGACCTTGGTGGAGATAAGCTCCAATAATGTGGAAAAGTCTTTGGGTGGAGAAGACATCTTAATGAATGTCAGAGAATTTACTTTGATATGAATCCCATAAGTAACATAAAAAGAGCAAGATCTTTAGCAATACTTGGACTCCTTAAAAGCATCAAAAATTTGATGAAATTGATCTAGATATGTAATTTCACTAGTGTCATAGCTCTTAATGAGAAAATCCATTCTTCTACCTTCCCCAATCTTAGCTGCAAAGTTAAATGTCTTGCCTGGAAATTAGAGAGGAAGCAAATATCAGAGACAGCTTGTCTCTGGATCCAGGGCTTCCTGATTCCATAGCTCATTATCTGCTATGTCAGGTTGCTGCTGAGTTTATATGAATTAAAGAATAACTGAAAATTTCTAAGTAAAAGATCATGAAAGTAATATCCATGTAAAAGTTTTTGGAAATCAGTATGTCATGTTGGAGATGTTAACTGTCAGGACAGAATAGTAACTTGAAGAGAAACTTAAAGATCAATTGAGTCTGGAGGTCATTCATATAAGTGTGATTTTAAGGAAGGTATTTTTAGTCTTTAGGTTTTTTAGAATTTTTTAGTTGTTTTTTTTGTAAGGCAAATGGGAGTAAGGTATTTTTAGCTTAAAGAATAGAAGACTCACATGACACCTGAAAGTTGTCATCAAACATGTGAAGGACTATTATGCAGGAAAGGGAATGCTACTTGTTAGTCTAAAATCTAGAACAATGGAAATTTCAAGCAAATAGACATAAGCTTGATGTCAGGAAAACTTTGTAACAATTAGAGTCATTTATGAATGGAGTGGGTACTTTAGGAAATGATATATTTCCCCTTGTTTCAATCAAAAGTTTGATAACTGTTTATAGGACATATTGTAATTTTATTGTTTGATCATTTTTTTCAGTCATATCTGACTCTTCATTTTTTTTGTTTTTTTTTAGGTCTTTGCAAGGCAATGGGGTTAAGTGGCTTGCCCAAGGCCACTTGGAGTAGGGAGTACCTGGATTCAGATCAGGTCTCAGACACTTGATAATTACTTACCTTTGTGGCCTTGGGCAAGCCACTTAACCCCATTTGCCTTGCAAAAAAAAAAAACCCTAAAAACAAAAAAAAACTAAAAAAAACAAATAATGAGAAGAGATTTTGATGGAATACAAGAGAACTTAAAATAGTGAAAAATTTCATAGATGACATTAAAAAAGAAATCTTCAACACTAGTTGAACTCTTTAGAAACATTAAAGATTTGATGAGATAGACATAGAGCTATGATTTCATTGATGTAGTAGCTCCCCATTTATATTTTTATTTTATTCTTATAAAGATTTTCTCAAGTTTAAAATGTATGCATATGTACCAATAGTAAATATTGTCCTTCCAGGTGACATTTTTGAATGCAACAATATTGTCTGAGATTTTTATCTAATCTTCTGTTATCTTCTCCTTTATTCCAAAACTTATGAAATGACTCCTCAGTGCTTTCTTAATTATATCACAAGTAGATTACTTCATATTTGATCTGGTTTCAGAAATCATCTTCAGTGTCATTTCTACATATTCTTCTTGGGATCTAAGGTGTTAAAATGCAGTAATGGTGACTTGATCAAATAATTATAAAATATATATTGATGTAGAAATATTGAAAAATAAGTTCCATTCTATAATGTATCTTCAGTCAATTTCATTTGTAAATATTTATTAATTCAATAGAATCATTTAGATCTAGAAGAGATCTTACAGGTCATCAAGTCAGTTATATCTTTACCCTCACTTTACGGATGAGAAAAGCAAGGCACAAAGAAGTTCATTGACTTACCCAGGACCACAGAAATAGGAAGTATTTCAAGGAGGATTTGAATTCAGATCTTTCTGAATCTATGTCCAGTATCTTAGCCCCCTGATGTCTTATTGCCTTTCTGCAACCTCAACTGAATTTCATAAATAAACTTTTCATAGTTTTGTTTCTTCCTTTCTCAGTTTTATGAGTCTTCCTCAATGTTTTACAATTGAATTTTTATTCTGCATTAGGTTGTCTTCCTTGTCTCCTAGCTTTAGTAGGAAACTTAAAAGTGTATGGTGGCTAAAGTAGTTTCTTGGCTCTTTTGACCCCATTGAGCTGCTTGTTTTTTATCAATTGATTTTGATTATTACCATTTCCCACAAAAATTTTAATACCTTTGCCTTTTTCCATTTCTGATTTGTTTCTGATACTTATTTCCATTTCTGTCTTTTAATAACCAATTTCAATTATTGTTATTTTTTCCTTTGGTACTTACCATCTAACTCTTCAGGAAGAACCTATTCAGGAGAGACATACAGCAGACAGACATAGATTCTCAATAAACCTACAAAAGTTTTTTGCAAACATGGGCTATATTTTCCAGAATACTTTCTGGAATCCCCACCTGTTCCCATCTTGTTTTTAAGCACTAAACATCAAAATAAGTTTTGACTTTTCATGACTTCGTTCTCTTCCATAGATAGAGGCATGGAGATTACAATTACCTTCATGGTGGTGGTCTTATAGATACCTAATGAACAATGCAAAATAATATGTTCAAATACCATGAAGAGCACTGGTTCTTATTACTTTGGTACACAGTGAAAGCAATTGTAACCTGTCCTTCTAAGTCATCCTTCAGTCTAAGTATAACCTTGTTTTATCTACTTGATTATTTCAGTAGCATCAAAATAAATGTTATTGATTTCATAGAATAGCATGACACTTTATCATTCATTGAATATTTAAATTGTCAATAGTTTATATTTCTAAAATGACTAAAACAATGTTTGACTCTTGCCACCATGTTCATTTTTTAGAGGAGGGATGCCATTTTTTCTTTATTTCATGGGTTAGCCTTCATGGGTTAGACCACTGTCAGTGGTCAAGGTATTTGACAGGGGATCCCTATGTACTTAACTCAGTTTGTCATTCATTAATTGAACAAGAATTTATTAAGCACCCACTCTTTAGCCGGCATTGTACTTACTCTGGAGGGGGGGGGAGGATAAAACAGTCCCTACTCTGAAGAGCTTACATTCCATTGTGGGGTAAAAAGAAAGCAAACACAGAAACCTATATAAATCTAAGGAACAAACAAAATGATTACAAAGGCATACAAAGTAATTTGGTTATATATACAATTTATATATACTTGAGCCTTCAAAGAAAATTGGGGATTCTGAAAGACCTAGGGAAGCTAGCATTATCTCTCTGGCATGGGAGAATGCCATTGTAAGTTCCTGGAGACAGGAGATGGAAAGTCTTTATAAGGAACATCAGGTAGTCTAATTTGCTTGGAACTTAAAGAAGTAATATACAATAAGCCAGAAAAGGTATACTGAAGCCAGATGCCCAAGAGCAGTTTTTTCCCCCTAGAATACACGAAACTTTTCACTTGTGGTAGAAATTACTAGATTGTATATTTCATGGGCATAAGCTTTCAAGACCACAGGGTCAGCTCCTTCTCACAGTGAGAGCTCAGAGAAATATTTCTCTGTTAACAGGTTGGAAAAACCGGTCACTGTCATGAACATACATCCAGAAAACAACTCCTTCTAGCTCTCAATGAATATCTTTGACCCCTTGTAGCCCTCAGTTCTTGTCTTTGAAAGTCTTCCTGACTTCCCTCAATATTAGACAGATCTATATCCTCCTCTTACCTGTGGTATTATGAAGGCCTTCTCAACCACTTCTACTACCCACTACTAACTATAACTCAGACTTATACCATTCTCTGACACCAAAATAAAGGCATTCTTATTGCCATGTCCACAGAAGGGCCAAGGTCACTATCCTAGAGCTTGTAGCTGAAAATGCTTAGCAAAGGGATATTTAATTCTTCTATATTGTGAAGTTTTTTGTGTAATGTGACCACATTCAACAAATTCAATAGCTACTTGGAGCATTTCTAGCAGACCCATTTTCCACAGCACAATATTGCAACAATTTTCACAAACTGCATGTGGGGAACATCAAAAATGTCTTCAGGGGCGACTAGGTGGTTCAATGGATCGAGCACTGGCTCTGGCGTCAGGAGTACCTGAATTCAAATCTGACCTCAGACACTTAATAATAACCTAGCTGTGTGGCCTTGGGCAAGCCACTTAACTCTATTTGTCTTGGAAAAAAACTTAACTCTCTCTCTCTCTCTCTTTCTCTCTCTCTCTCTCTCTCTCTCTCTCTCTCTTCATATATATATACATATATGTATATGTGTGTATATATATAAATATATATATATATATATATATTTAATAGACTTTTTAAACATCCCTTTGGATAGATTAGAATCCTTAAAAAAACTCAGTTCAGCAAATGGAGTATCCATTACAAGATCTTCCTTGGACTGTTCATTAACTGAGGAAGATAGAAAGATGGTGAAACTGTACAAAGTCTATATTGGGGAGAGTTTCAAAGTTTTTAAGAGAAGATGAAATGGGTAAAAATATGACACAAATTAGGATATGGAATAAGAAAAGAAAAGTTCAAAGGGAGGGCTAAGTTTGTCTGAAAGATCAGGGGTAGTTGCTTGGAGAAGGTAGCATTTAATCTGGTCCTTGGAAAAAATCCAGATGATTTTTACCTGGTGAAAGTATGATGTAGTAGGAAGAGTATCTGACTGTATTGGAGCAGAGAGGCTAACAATACTGGTCTTGGTGCTAGTTCAGTCTCACCTTGGAAAGGCACCCTGACTCTGGGATTCTGGTGAAGTCACTGACCTTCGATCTGCCTCAGTTTCTTTTTTAAAATGAGATGACTCTATGAGGCAGCTGGGTTGCTCAGTAGATAGTGCACCAGCCCTGGAGTCAGGAGGACTTGAGTTCAAATGTGGCCTTAGACACTTAATAATTACCTAGATTACCTAGCTGTGTGGTCTTGGGCAAGTCACTTAACCCCATTGCCTTGCAAAAACCTAAAAAAAAAGTCTTCAGCCTATTCTCATACCAACTCTCATTATGAAGCTCTCTGTATAGGACTTTGAGTTCAGAAGTAGGGATATACACACAAGGCTAAGCAGAACCCAAAGTGCATGTGACAAACTATACCACCTTTAACCTTGATCCCTTCATCTCTTTAGTACTGATCTGTCATAACTTGATCACATATTGCTTATTGAAGATGAAGGATTGGAAACAGGATCATGTAAACTTTAATTTTTAAAAAAATGTGGAACAGTCTCCCCACCTTCTATTTATGTTTTTTTGATGTAAGACCTGGTAAGATTCATCTACTTAACTCTGCCAGGAGATGATTCGATATAGGACTATACATATTGGTTCTTTCTTTCCTAAAAACTGAAACATGGGAGCTCAAATGGCCTTTGAAGATGTAGGTCAGTCCAGATGAATAGATGTGTTTGGGAGGTAACAAAATATTAATCTTCCAGGTTTGAAAGTATCTGGAAGCATATTCCTAAAGTATATGAAAAAATTAACCAAACCAGTTAAGGGCATTCCCTGATGGTGAAAACAGATCAAAATTGGGTCTCTGTCATTGATTACTGTGTAACCTTGGATTCATATCTTGATTTTAACTACAATTATCCTTCAAACTCTCCCCATCACAGTTTTGATATTTTGCAGGTCAGTATTAGAAATTAAATGGGAATGTGTGTGGGGGGGAAGGAGTTTTGCAGATGTTATAGAAGACATATGGATGCCAGCCAATGACACAGAACCTATGATTACTTAACCTAAATTTTGCAATAAGATGTAGTCCATAAAAGAAAAAAAAAGAAAAAATTAAGACTTTTTCTCTGTTACGAAGGCAAAATATTTTACAAGAAATTTTTAGATCATGGGAGTGCTGCCCTCCTAACCCCTGCATTGGGGCAGAGATAACTGTATTTTGTTATATTTAGTCTCTTTAAATTATGCATAATACATAGATAGATAGAGACCTGTCTATAGACAGATAAATATAGATACATTTATTGTTTTCCTATTAGAATATGAACTTGTCAGACACAAGCATTTATTAAGTACTTAGCTTACAATTAAGTATTTAGCTTACTTAAGTACTAGATACTGCTCAAATAGGAATCATTTCAGTAGTTTGGCTTTTTTTTTTTTAACATCCTCTAGTTCCTAACATGGTTCCTCTAGTTTAGGCATTCATAAATTATGGATTGATTGTTTTACCATGACCTCAGTGTTCTCATCTGTAAAACAAGATTAAAACTAGCTGACCTGTAAAGTTACCTTATAGATCTATTACAATATACTGGTGCTGGCTAAATTTGTTACTGCATTCTTTTGGGATGTAGGTATAATAATGCATTTATAAGAAATAATCATTTCATATCTATTTTTGTAGTTAATTTGTAATCATTATAGTGGTCTCTTCAAGTGCTAAGGATATTTTATATTTTGAAATGATCTTTAGAAGACCCTATGTGGTGATGATCGTATACTAAATTTGCTTAAAGAAAAATATATTCAGAATCTGAGACATGAATGCCATGTTAACAAAATTCAAGTTTCTTTGCATATAATCAATTGTGATAAACTGATGATTCTGATAATAGACTAATGAACTAAGCTAGTATCTAAATTTATTAATAATTTATTAATAATTTCTTTGTTTACAACAGTTTAAAACATTTTTTGAGTTCTGTGTATTATCTTAAGTTCATTATTCCTCATTCACTTTGTTGTTCTGAATATTATTTCAATGTTATTTCAGTTGCAGCAGGAGTTAGAAGAAAGTATAGTCAAGGCAGGTATGTCCAAATTATTTATAAATAAAATATGCTTAGTTTGATGTTACAATTAATTTTTATATGCAGGAAAAACTCACACAAATGTCACTCATCATTATTATCCTTAAGATATTGGTTGATTTTAGAGCAGTTCATCAAGTTACTCCTATAATATTTCTATTTGTTCTCGAATAGAAGTATATAAGCTGCAATTATAATTTTGTTCATACTAGTCAGTTTACACTCTTATGTCCTTTATTGTGTTTGTCTGTTTGAAGAAAGTGTGAATCACACTTTCATTTAGTTCATTACTTCTTTTATTTTTTGTTAAATTTATAACTAAATTGTTGAAATATTGTTCTTGCAGTACTATTGATTACTAGACAAAATTGTAATTTAAGACTCTGGTTTGGGAAAAGTGGAATTGGTTTTGATTTGAGCTTCAAAACAAACCTGCATGGTATGTGACTTTAAGGAAAGCTTGAATTTAAGTCCTCCTTTTGATACATAGTTCATATAAGACCATGGATAAGTCATTTAACTTCAGTTATCAAGAAACTCTAAGACTAAGTTGGACCTGTGACCATTGTTATGATTCTCATACCCATAATTTAACATGATGAATTATGAATACCTGGGGGGAAAACACACACACACACACACACACACACACACATACACACAAACACACAATGTAAATTGTTTTTTCCATCTATTTTCCCCAGTTAATGTCAGATTTAAATCTATGTCTTGTAGGGCTTCTCCATTAGGATCACCTGAGGAATCTGCAAGTTTACCAAATCTGAAGCAGGATCCAGTTTCCAGAGCAACTCAGAAATACATAGACATTTTAAAGAAAAAGTACTTGATTTAAAAGGAAGAAATATTGTACATCTATCAAATAAAATGAATATTTGGCTTTCCATTAAATATATAAATGTGAAAAATCTAATGTATTAGAAAATGTGTTTTGTCATAAGTTTTAATATGTAGTATGCTTGCATTTAAAAATACATTTGCATAATTCTTTATTAAAAACTTTGTTTCTTTATTTTTGAAAAACTGGTCCCAAATTAGTAGTTGTTGTAGGTAGTGTAGAAACCATTAAATTGTTTATAATACTTGTGCTATCTATCTATCTTTAAATGTTGTACTCTGTTTTCTATATATCATTTTATGTTGGCCTAAGCATTTAGCAAATTTAGGTAAAATTATTTGGATATATTAATGTTGTATCTACTCTCAGAATTTTTATTTATCTGCAACAGTGCTGTAAAATTTATAGATTTGTTTTTTAAATTGAAATTTAAATTATTTTAGGCTAAATTACACTTAAACCTTGTTTTAAACTTAATCAAATAGATCTTTGTCTTGAAGTTTTATATATATATATATATATATATGTAAATATATATATACATATATATACATATACCCTATATATTTATATATACATAAATTCACTTTTCCCTACTAAAGACTAGATTGAATACACCACTGCTTGATGCACAAATCTTGTTGTATTCAGTTCTGTCTGACTCTTTGAGATTCCATTTAGAGTTTTCTTGGCGAAGATATTGGAGTGTTTTGTCATTTCATTCTCCAACTCAGTTTATGATTGAGAAAACTGAGGAAAAAAGGGTCATGTTACTTGCCCAGGATTGTGTAACTTATAGGATAGAAGAGCATAGTTAGTAGAAGTTCTCTTCTTTATACAAGTAGGAATCTTCTTGTCTACAGGTTCAGCACTCTTCCCATTACATCACAAGACAGTGAATATCAGGACTGGGATTTCAGTTAAACTTTCTGATTCCAATGCACTTTTTAATTATATTATAAATATCAACATTTCTTATATAAAAATGAAAAAATGATGACTATGTATTAAATTGAAACTTTATTACATAGTTTTAAAAATATTTTTTCTTTTTAAAGTAATATTGATGTGTTTTATTTTTACATTACATTTTCATATTGAGAGGTCCCTTGAAATAAAATAAGACTAAAGAAAAAAAACATAGTGACCTCATCTAATAGTGTATGCAAAATTTCTATATCTGTAGCTCCTTCCTTTATTCCCCCCCTTATCTCTATTCACCTCATTGAAAAAATAAAGGAGTAATTCTTTATGACAAATATGCAGAGGCAAGGAAAACAAATTTTCTCACTGAGTATATACAAAAATATAGAGTATCCCAAAAGTCATAGTACATTTTAGGCTTCAATTACTTGAAATATGAATGCTATAAATTTTTGAAAAACATACTTTGGAAGTTTAATTATTTAAATTTTAAAATTATTTAGTTTTGCCAATTTTGAATAAACAATTTTAATTTTAACAAGATGGAGCACTCTGCCAGTATACATACATATATATATTTATATTTATATTATATATGAAAATTGGGATTATATAATGTAATATTTACATACATATAAAATATGTATGGGAAAATTTTAAGTATATATTTTCTATATATGAACTACAACAGTTTCTGAATGAAGACTTTCTCAAACTGATAGATCAGTCAAAAGAGGTCTTCTCCCTTAGCCACTTTTATTATCTGATCTGTCTACATTATAAGCATGAAAGCTCATGTATCGGGCAAAAATTCTTACTTTTGATGATCTGAAAGCTAAGATTGCAAATTCAGCCCTATATAAATTCAATCCTATTACTAAATAACAACTGATGAAATTATTTTATATTATGACACAAGACAGTGACTTTTAATAGCTTCACATTTTAAAATAACCTTTCAAATTGGTTTTGTAAATTCTTCAACATTTCTACATCTGAAGAGATAAAAGTTCAAAAACGCACTAAGAATTTTGAAGTATATTGTATGTACTCTAACATATTATGTAACCCTAGACAAATCACATCTCAGTGCCCTGGGCACTGAAAAAAATCTACCTCAGATCCAGGATCTAACCCTTCCTTGGAAGATCAGTTCAGGAAATTAAAAAGAGGGCTGATTAATGAAAATAGAATCTAATCAGAAGAAATAATTTGTAATGCTATCTATTCTTATAAATCAAATTTCTATTACATATGTGAGTATAGTTTTTCCCCATTACATGTAATGCTTCCTGATGGTTTTAGACAGATATTGTATAACATTGTATATCACTTATTCCTGTGCTCTCAGTGTTGGAACTGTGCCCAAAGAGCAATAAAATGGATTTGACCCTTTGACCCAGCAATACCAATACTAAACCTGTATCCAAAAGAAATTACAGAAAATGAGAAAAGTCCCACGAGTTCAAAAATATTTTTAGCACCTCGCTTTGTAGTGCCAAAGAATTGGAAACTGAACAGGATGCCTATTAATTGAAGGGCTAAACAAGTTATGATATATGAATATTATGGAATACTATTGTTCTATAAGAAGCCATAAATGTTCAGACTTTAGAGAAGCATGGAAAGAACTTGATGCTGAGTGAAGGGAGAAGAGAACCAGGAGAGCACTGTACACATTAATAACATTGTGAGTTGATCAACTATAATGGATGCAGCTCCTCTCAGCAGTTCAGATATCTAGGAGAACCCTGGGACACCTGTATTAGACAATGACATCCACATCCAGAGAGGGCAAGTCAACAACAAAAAAACCCATAGAATCTGAATGGATACTATCTTCAATTTTTAAAACTGCCCTTATGTTTTTCCTGTGCCATGGTTTTTTTTCTTTTCCCTTAATCCTAATTCCTCATACACATACTGATTAATATGTAAATATTAATTAAAAGAACAAGCATGATTTGCCACTGAGGGGAGGGGTATAGGACGGCAGGGTGGCAGAAAATGTATAAATTATAAATAGGTTATTGTATGAATGTTGAAAAACGTCCATAATATGTAATTAGAAAAATAAAATATCAATTAAAACATCTACAATTATTGCTATCATTTTTTTTAATTTTAATTTTTTTTCTCTCCCCTTTACTTTATCGTTCAAGGAAATCTACACTTAAGTTCCTGGAAATCCTTGACTTTTTGTTTCTCCATATGAATGTACTTACAATTTTTACTAACTCCTTAAAGTAATTTTTTGCAATTTTGATCGGTAGGTCACTGAACAGGTAGTTTAGTTTTGGTAGGTTTGGAGTGATTTTCAATAGACTTTCTTGGAGTCGGGTCGGTTGCTTTTCTTTTTGGGGGTTGTGCCAAAGGTTTTCTCTCCAGATAAGGAGCAGTGGAGTTTGAACAAAGTGCAAGGACTTATCCCTATAATTTAGGGGGGAAAAAAAGATATCTTATTGTCTGATCTTGTTACCTCTTCGACTTCTCTTCTCTTCTTTAAGGATATGATTTCTCTCTCATCACACCCAATTTGGATCAAGGTACAACATGGAAACAAAGTAAAGACTGACAGAGTGCATTCTGTCTGGGGGAGGGGGAGGGAAGCAAGATTGGGGGGAAATTGTAAAACTCAAATAATATCTTTAATAAAAAATAAATTTAAATTAAAAAAAATAGCTGTGGGGGAAAAAATAGACTTTAAAAAAGCCCATAATGGACTTGCTCGTTCCATCAGTGTAACAATCAGGGACAATTCTGGACTGTTTGTAATGGAGAATACCATCTGTATCCAGATAAAGAGCAGTGGAGTTTGAACAAGGTTCAAGGACTATTCCCTTTAATTTAAAAAAAAAAATAACAACTTATTGTCTGAGCTTGTTATCTCTTAAACTTTTTGTTTCTTACTTAAGGAAGAAACTGTAAAACTCAAATATCTTTTTTTGTTTGTTTTGTTTTGTTTTTCAGATTTTTGCAAGGCAAACAGGGTTAAGTGGCTTGCCCAAGGCCATACAGCTAAGTAATTATTTTAGTGTCTGAGACTGGATTTGAACCCAGGTGCTCCTGACTCCAAGGGCCAGTGCTTTATCCACTATGCCACCTAGCCGCCCCTCAAATAATATCTTTAATAAAAATAAATTTAAAAAAACAAGTGATGTTTTTACCCTTCTTCATGATCTCTTCAGGGTACAGACCCAGTAGTGGTATCGCTGGGTCAAAGGGTATGCTCCTTCTTGTTGCCCTTTGGGCGTAGTTCCGAACTGCTCTCCAGAAAGTTTGGATGACTCCAGGGCTCCACCAGCAATGTAATAGTGTCTCGGATTTCCCACAACCCTTCCAACAAGGATCATTATCCTTTCTGGTCATATTGGCCCAAAGCCCATCTTTAGGCTTCAGGGTTCCTCCTTCTGGTTTTCTCCCTACCCAGAGGTCAGTCACAACAGTAAAAGCAAGACTCTGTCACTTGCCCCCAGCCATCTGCCTTCCCGGCATCAAGGGTGGAAGAGTTGTGAGAGCTGTGAGGGTAGCTATGATGTCTGGTGAGTGGGAAAGACCTCTTTTCCTTTTTTTTCCCTTCATCTCCTTCCCTGATCCTTCTTTTTCTGTCCTCTTTCCTCCTCTCCCTTTCTGCCTGAGGAAGGAAAAGGGGATTAGGTATAGGGAGCATACCTTCACCAATAGGACCTCCTTTTCTTTCTGTCCTCAAGTGTGTCTCACTCTCGAATTTCTTGAACCCAGGTTAGGTCAAACATCAGTCTAGGTTGCAGAGAGATGGCCAGAGTGTCACTCCCTTGGAAGGAGTGGATAGAAGGGTAAGGGTCGGCTAGGTAGTTTGAGGCTCAGATGGATTGGTGGTAGTTGGTGGTAGTCCCTTTGGAGCTCTGCCTCTACCCTC
The DNA here is from genome assembly GCF_037893015.1 of Macrotis lagotis. NCBI lineage: Eukaryota > Metazoa > Chordata > Mammalia > Peramelemorphia > Peramelidae > Macrotis > Macrotis lagotis. Next base: position 220,491,614 of record NC_133663.1, read on the forward strand.
CTGAGAAAGGGAGCAGCAGACCGGCCATGTGGGGGGTCAGAGTGGGCTGGGTGGAGGAGGGTGGCACTTGTCACATTTCTCCGGACCCTGCCCCCAAAAAATCCTAAAAGGCTGAGAATTGTGCATTTCAGATGGCAGACCTCCTCTACACAACAATTCCACCTCACCCAGCCCACGTCCATGAAGGAAATGGATGTCCTGAAAATCTAGTCTGCACTTAACACAAATTTAAATAAAAAGGAAACAGTAAGTAAGCAAGTCAGTAAAAAATATAAATGAATGAATGGGGGGTGGAGAACTCTAGTTTGAGCTGCCCTTGATGGAGACAGGAAATTTGGAGGGTAGGGAAAGGACACAAACCATTAAAAATGTGGTTGATTTGTAATTTTTTTTTTAATTTAAGGCAGAGGGGGTTAAGTAACTTGCCCAAGCTCACACAGCTAGACAATTATTAAGTGTCTGAGGCTGGATTTGAACCCTGGTCCTCCTGACTCCAGGACAAGTGCTTCTAGATACCGTGCCACCCCCATTTAAAAACAACAACAACAACAACAACAACAACAACAACAACAACCGACCAGCAACAACAGGAACGACAGCTTTATTTGTAAACAAAAAGCTTGGCTTTGGCCCATTCGTTTTCAGGACGAAGGCCACTCTCAGGAACCAGACTGTGGACATTGTAGAGAATTTTGGGACCCGGAGGAATCCTCCTCAGGGATTTCAACCATATCAGTGTGGAGCTCAGTCTCCTTGAAAAGAAGGGAAGAAAAAAAGGGACAAGGGGTGGGGGAAATCAAAAAGTAACTTGGGACCTCTCGCCAAATCTGTAGTCGTGGGCAAAAATAGGATCAAAGGGGGCAAAGGGGGCAAATAGTGAAAAGAAAAGGAAAAGAAAGGTTTCAGATCTCGGATGAATACTGCAAAGTAATAAATTTCAATACTTTAAGACTGGTTAAAATAGATCAAATTAGTGGAACAGATCACATGCATAATGGACAGAAATAAGTGAATCTAAAACTCATATTTAATAAACACAAAGACCCCAGCTTTTGGGATGAGCAACTCTTTATTTGACAATAACATTGGAAAATTGGGAATACTGGACAGCAATGTGGAAGAAATTAGATTTAGAACAACACCACAACTTATACAAGGATAAGTTTCAAATAGTTACATAGTCCATTATACAAAATTGCATCATAAACAATAAAAACATGAGAAAACATATCAAATTAATGGGTAGGAAAAAAGTTTGATCAAATATGGAATAAAGGATCACAGAGGATGAAATGAAATTTCTGATTACAGGGAAAAAAAGTTTTTGTGCAACACACAAATCAATCCAACAAATTTAAGATAGAAAGGGAAACGGTTGGGAAAAAAAATCTTCATATCAAGTTTCTCTGATAAAAGTATCATTTCCAAGATAGAAGAACTGACTCAAATTACTCAGATTTATTAGAATAGGAGTCATTTTCCAATCGATAACTGGTCTAAGGATACAAATAGGCATTTCTCAAAGAAAGATCCAAACTATTGCCATTTTAAAAAAAAATCTCCAAATCATTACTGAGATATTAAAGCAATTTTGAGATCCACTTCATAGCCATCAGAGGGGTAAAGGTGACCAAAAAAGGAGAAATGAGGAGTATCGGAAGAGCTCTGAGAAAACAGGAATATCGAATACCATGTTTTTGAATCTGTGAATGGGTACAGCTACTTGGAAAACAATTTTAAATCGATGCACAAGATGCTACTAAGCGGTGTGTGCCTTTTAATGCAGCTATACTATCGTCAGGTCTGTATGGAAAAGTTCAAAGAAAGGAAGAAATCCTATACGTCTAGCACTTTTTTTTGTCATGGCAAAATCCCGTCAACTTAGGGTTTGCCCATAAACTGATGAACGGTCGACACGAGTCGTATTTTAGGAACGTGCTGGAGAATGGATATGCCGGAAGAAATGAGGAAATTGATGATTTCAAAAGAGACATGGACAGGCTTACATGAGCTAATGCAGAGTGAAGTGAGCAGAATTAGAATAATTTATACTTTAACATATCTATTATTAAAAGTGAGCAATTTTGAAGATTTTTATAAACTAATGAAGAAAGAAATTAACGTAATCAAAAATTTATACAATAACCACATTGTAAAGGCAAACGACATTAAAATCTGTAAGAATATGATCAGTATCTGAACATTATTACAGAAGATATATAATGAAACATGCTATCAGCCCTCAGACAAAGAAGTGATGGATTTAGTGATTTAGTGTGCAGAAGGTGGCTTTTTTGGTAATGCAGACAATGAAGATATTTGTTTTACATAATTGTGAATATTTATCATAAGGCTTTTCTTTTCTTTTGGGCTAGGTGGGAGGTGGAAAAGAGAAAATTGTTCTTTATTACTTTTAAAAATAATTTGAAAAAATTGAGATCCGAGCGATGTTAGAGAGATGAAATATTGTATTCACTTTCAGATGAAGTCACTGATTATTAGTTTTCCTAAAGAAGGGGGGGGTCATCTGTACATGTGTTAAATGTAAAAATGAAACATCAATAACAGTTAAACTGAAAACAGCATTAAAGACTATAAATTGGTTAATTGCCTGATGTGACACTTCCTTCTTCAATATATATAGGGATTTCATGCATACCAATATTTCTAGGTTTATTATTGATTACAATATTTACTCACCCTAATACTGGAATGACTATAAAGGAAGGATTTCAGAAAAATTCCTTGAATAGAACAGATTGTAAAAACTCTGTCTAAATTTAACAGGACTGCCTCTTCCTGAGGCATACAAAAGGCTTCAACATGAAATCTCTGGAAAACCCAGCACTGGGAATTCCAGGGGGATGCCAGAATATCTACATACAGGGGAAAAACAGATACAAGATGGGTCAGATAGAATTCCAAGGAAATTAAGTTTTGCCCCCCCCCCCTTACCATATACAGGGATATATGAAAAAGATGGTGAGAAAAATAGTGAGTACAGGTGACCCATATGTGAACTCCAGCAGCGTTAGTTTCACGGGAAAGAATAAAAAAAGTCTCAGAAACCGTGGTTTCTACCAACATTGCCAGAAAGAAAATTTGGTTATTGTCAGAGTTAACGGATGGGTGGACAAGCATAAAGACCCTCACTACAGACTGTTAAGGAAGTGTATCGAAAAACATTACCCACACAGAAAATATAAAACCTTTCCATGAAAAGAACTGCTTAATTAATAACTCTATAGGAATTAACAATTATATGAGTAGTAATAAATATGGTAACGGACAGGATAAGGTCATCATGGTTTGAGTAGGGATAAGAAATCAGTTAACTATATGATTATTACTTTAACTCGCAATCACGTGATTAAAACTTGTAACCATATGAACTATATGATTGTTGATGAAAACCGTACAGTCTTGTAACCAAGGAAATGATCTCAGCTTGCTTGCTTGCTTGAAACAGACATGATTCTGAAACTATAAAAATAAATCCAAGCAGCTGACAGTCAACCCGCTCCTGCCTATACCCCCTTGTTGACTCAACTCATTTCGCCGACTCTATCCGTCCTGTCAGGTTCCAAGAACACCTCGGAGGCTGAACCCCCACAAATCACCTAGCTGTGTGGCCTCGGGCAAGCCACTTAACCCCATTATCTTGCAAAAACTAAAAAAAAAAATATGATCAAAGGCATCACTCCGGGTTTTTCTTACAAGATGAGGTCTGTGTAAGCTCACTCGCTTCCCCATCAATGTTGTCATTCAAGAGAATGGCTCGCCCATTGAAATCAGAAATTTCTTGGATGAAAAATACATCCGAAGAGGGCCCCTGAGACCAGGTGTCCCTTCTGTGGTTTTCTCAAGCCCCAAAAGATGAGTCGAGTCTAGAGGGAAATGATATATGATATGGAACTCGTACCAAACTCAGCTGCCCCGATCCAACAGGCCACTACAGTCAAAAACAAGGACACGAGAAAGTTTTTGGACGGTACCTATGTTTCTGAGAAAGGCACAGTGCCACAACCTGAAGAATTAAATTGCAAAAGATGCCAAAGGCCGCGTCCTGAGGAATCGACACTTATTCAGATGACAAAATAAAAATACTTTTTGCCATTTGGAAAGAATAAAAAGTAGACTGATGGAAATGCATTTAATTCTGGGGGCGGGGGGGAAGGGGAGAGGACGGGGGAGGGAAGGGAGAGGAGCACAGCACAAATAGAGTTCCCCTTGAGGGAAAAGAAATATTCCAAATCCCAGGTTCCCACACCCATTAACCTGCTTTTCTAAATCACAGAAGATTCCCCAAGCATGAGACCAAGCGGGCTAAGGGCTTGTGTTGGTGATGGGGGGTAGGGGGAAGGGGTAAATTGCCTCGGAATAGGGACTAGCTGGAGGGGGAGGGGAGAGAAGAGGGAAGGGGGGAAATTACAGGCCTTGAGAGTTTCCTTCCTCGAGGCTGGACCCGGGGCAGAGGAGAGAGCAAGATGAGAGACTTCAGGGGCCCCGATTCAATACTCCCTTCTCCCCTGGCCCAAGGTCTTTTTTTGTGGGAGATGTCCTTTAGCGTGGCCCAGTGTCGTACCGGTGTCAACTAAATCAAACTGCGTGCCTTTCCTAAGGGGAAGAACCTGGGCAGAAGACAGGATAAGCATTCCCCCAGTGAAGTCTTTCAGAGAGAGAGAGAGAGAGAGAGAGAGAGAGAGAGAGAGAGAGAGAGAGAGAGAAGGACTGACCAAAGCGGCATGAACTGGGGTGGGGCGGGGGACGGGAAGACCCGGAGGGCAGCGGTCGAAGCGGCAAGGGAATTACACCTGGGCGTCCACCTGCATTTCATCTATCTTTGTCTGGAGGTGCCATAGAGGGAAATGCTCCCCGGGAGTCCCCAAATGGCCCTGTATACCTGTCTAATAATACGCATCCCGGGGAACCTCGATTCCCTGTGAGTGGGCGAGGGGCCGGAGGAGATCGGTGGGGGCACACCTTCACGACACACCTTTTCAACACCTCTGCTGGCCCTGAGTCAGCTAGATCAAATTCTTTGGCTTCTTAAGGGAGGGAGAGGGGAGGGGGGAGGAGAAGATGTTAAAAAAAATCACCCAGAATCACGGGTGACCGTTATCAGCATTACTGTTCAACCTGGCATTAGAAACGTTAGCTTCGGCAATAAGAATAGAAAAAGAAATGGACGGCGAGTAGGCCACTCCTTGCAGATGATATGATGACCTACTTAGAGAATCCTAGGAAAACCAACCCCCACGCTGCTTAAAACAGCGATTAACTTTAGCAAAGTTGCGGGACAGGAAATAAGCCCACGCGTTCAAAAAGTTTAAAGCAAAAAAGAAAAGGAAATGAAAGAAACCCACAGAAATCCTCAGTTTCTAGAGATGACCAACAAGTCACAGCAGCATAAAATCTTCGGGGCAACTCAGAAACCATACAAAAACAGTTCTAAGAACTTGGCACACCCATAAAATCAGGAGTAAATAAATAGCAAATGTCAATTACTCCTTGGTAGATGAGAATTCCATCTAAATTCAATGGCTGATGATTCCGTGCCATACCAAGGAAACTGCTATAAATTACTTCCATTGACCCAGGAAAAAACAGATTCAAGAATAGGAAGGAAGGGACAAAGACCAAAGAGGAGTACTACTACCACCACCACCACCACCACCACCACACACATGACTACTAAGACTGCTACGACTACTGCTACTACTACCTTCCGCTTAAAAGGGGGGGGGAAGGGAGCTGTATGTACTACATAAGTGTGCTATCTCTACTATTTCATTTTTCCCCCTCAAGGATATGTGTACTCTCTCAACACATTCGGTTTAGATCAGTGTATAGCATGGAAAGAAGGTAAAGATTGTCAGACTTTCTCCGGGGAGGAAAGACTGGGCCAGCCCCTTCCCGGGAACATGCATGCGAGCCATGTTGGCGACTGTCACGGGCAGCAAAAGAGAATATATGAACTATTTTAAAAAAATCAGGAGAGAAAAGAATTCTCTTTAATGACACCAACACAGTGCCAATAACTTAAACCAGGAAGAACCAACACAGACCAAGAAATTTATAGACCGATCTCCCTAATGAATATTGAAGTAGAAATCTTAAATAAAAATTTTAGCAATGAGACCACCGGAAGGCATTACCAGGATAATACACCATGCACGATAAGGTTGGATTTATACAAGGCAGGCAGGCAGGAAGGCAGGCAGGCAGGCCGGGATGTTTCAACATTAGGAAAACACTCAGATTCATTGAGCAGATTCAAGAGAAAAACCGACAGAAGTCATATGATTATCTCAATAGAGGCTGAGAAAGGCTTTGGTAAAACACATCCATTCTTACTAAAAACCCTAGGAAGTTGAGAATAAATGGAGCTTTCCTTAAAATAATGAATAGCATCAACAATCAGCCAATATTCATATTTGACGGAAAGAAAGTCAGAGCATTTCCAGTAAATTCAGGTGCGAAACAAGGATGCCCACGCTCACCATTTCAATTCGATCTAGAATGGCAAATGCTAGCAGTAGCAACAAGAGAAGAAAAAGAAATCGAAGGAATCAGAATCGGCAATGAAGAAGCCAGACTTTCACCGTGTGCAGATGATATGACGTCAGGGTTAGGGAACCCAAGAAGATCATCTAAAAAACTCCTTTGAAACAACAAATTCAGAATGTAAGTAGCAGTATACAAAATAAACCCATAGAGATCATCAGCCCAAGAACAAGAGATAGATAGAAAGAGAAATTCTATTTGAAATAACTGCAGAGAACATCAAATAATATACATTGAGTTCCTTCTGTGCTTTCCCCCTACTCAAAAGTCTTCTGTTTCCTATTACCTACAAACTCCTCATTCTGCTGTTTTAAGGCCCTCATTATTCTAAACTCAACCTACCTTCCCAGTCTTACTTCACATTATTCCTCTTTACATGCTCTTCATTGTTGTCCAATGGTGTTACTAGCTTTACTTAGACTTAATAGTTCATTTTCTACTGACCTGAGCAAGCAATCTTATACCTCCTATAAGGCAGGACTTTTAGAACCTTTATCTCCTTTGAAGATATTACCTACTCCAGCAAGCATTTTTTTATGTTCCCAGGTAAGCATGCTATTTTATTCCTCATAATACTCTTCACTTATTTAGATTTATTTATATTCCCAAGTGAAAGCTGAGGTCTTTAATGGAAGACATTTTTCATTTGTGTTTTGTACTACAAGAGTATTTCACACAGCAAGTATTTAATAAATATTAATTCTATTCTGTTGAAGTATAAAGAATTAATCTTAAAATCATGGTTTTATTGTTTACTTTGCCAGTCCTCTGAAGCATAGATGACTTTGACCATAGATATGTTAACAAAGATCCACCCAAATTTTTATGAAGTTGCCATCTTTTAAGTGTAGTCACAAGACAATTTAGTTTCCTGAAGACTCTACTTTACCAAATATTCTAATACATCTAGCTATAATCCTTTGAATTAGTGTATGAATTAGTCTTTCATGAGACCAGATGGTATAAAAACCCACAAGAAGACTTTCATATTGGGCCTAAATTGCTATTCATCAAGGAATTGGCAGTTCTCTAGGGAGTAATTCTTATGAAACTTATTAAGCAATCATTTACTCCAGAGCTAAATGCATCTTAGCATAGATGAGTCATTCTAAAAGAAGTGTGAGACCTCAAGAAAAATCATCATTCTTTCTGGGTTAGATTTTGTTAATCACTTCCTTAAATCAACCAGTAAGAATTTATTGACCTTCCATTAGGTACACAGGATCTGGCTCTATGGAGCACAAAAGAAACGTGTGACAAAATGCTTATCCTAATAAACATAAAATCAGATCGAAGAGGTATATTGCAAAGTCCATCCCAAGGAACATGACCAGAATTGAGTTTTAGGTGAGAATGTGGAAGCTTTAGGGCATTATTGATTATCACTGGGGACTTGTACTTCTAGATGAGAATGAGGTCCTTTGTTGGTTATGGAGCACAAAAAGCTGATCACTTAATGAATGTTTAAAAAGCCAGTGACCCCATGCTCTATTCTTTCCTCCTTTTCAGTTCAGAGTAGTGTGAATGATATTTGAATCACATTCTGAGAAGTAGGTGGGAGTATATTCAGCTTATTTCATTCTTGGCTTACTTGAAATTGTGAGTAAATGGCATCCAAACACATATCCTATGAAGGTAAGTCTGAGTGTGAGTTTAAGTTGACTCCTTTTTGTTTGTTTTTTAATGATCTTACACAAAAGAAAATCTATACTGAGAGGAATGTGCCCAGGCTTGGAAATAATGACATTATGAGTTTGAAAGAGCCAGATTTCTTGGATCCAAATGATTAAGAGCCAAATGTCAGCAAGGGAACAGACCCCAGGAACTTCTTTGTTTAAAACTATTCTGTTACAAAGTGTGAGGTTTTTAGTTAGCTTTTTTATAGTGTAGAAATAAACTTGTTATTCCATTCCTGGATAATATTGTACAGGAAGATTTTTAAAATGACTTCTATTTTGGAGAAATCATATTGTGGGTAAGATAGAAATCCCCACCTCCAATGTAGTTACTATGCCTTGCTTAGGAGAAAATTTAAGATGAATATAGAGTCTGTATATCTTGTTGAAAAATTATAAGTCATTGGATGAGATACAAGACTGTACCCAAAGAAATTCACATAAAAATGAGAGGCTATCTCAAACTGGAAGAAAAAAGAAAACATAATTCGCATCTGGATTAATCGAATATTTGGAGCATTGAGTTGGGATAGAGAAGAGTAATAAAGAGAATAATTGGTTCTACAAACTGAAGAAGAGAGAAACTGGAGGTTGTTACAGACCATTTTATTTTCTCATCCTTTAAAATGAAATAATTTTGTAACAACTTGTTATATCTAAACTATGTAAACAACCTGAAGCCACTAGAGGTAAGTGCTTATCATACTGAAGGGTATGAGAAAAAAAAAAACTTACCCTTTATTCAATCTTAATTATATGTCTGACTCCCCAGGATGAATGGATTCTGGTCCATATTTCATGCTTGATTACAGAGCAATGAGTAGCACTGTTTTCCAAACCCAATAGGACCAGCAGAAGTTCTTAAATTTATAACAGGGGTGTGCTGGGTTAATGTTTAATAACTAACTCTCTGAAAAGGCTTGCCATAATATAAAGTATAATCTGCATTATGCACATTATCTCCATCACAAAACTATACAGTAAATCAACAAAATAATAAATCAAGTCTTTATCTATTGTGTTCAGCCAATATAAGGTGGCTCCAACATACTGAGTTTAGAGACAAGATGTACAGAGAAAAAAAACCATTGTATACAATAGAATTTTTTTTAAATAATAGCACTGTGTTTTAATAGTTGTTGTTCAGTTATTTTTCAGTTGTAGCCAATTCTTCATGACCCCATTTCGGGTCTTCTTGTCAGAGATACTGGAGTGGTTTGTCATTTCCTTCTCTAGATAATTTTAACAATGATGAAACTGAGACAAAAAGGGGTAAGAGACATCCCTGAGATCACACAGCTAATAAGTGTCTGAGATCAAATTTAATTCAGGAAAATAAATCTTGACTTAAGGTCAGCATTCTATTCACTGGGCCACCTAGCTGCTCATGTGTATTAATATACTCAGTGAAATACCTCAAAAGATAAATAATTCCATTTCTGTGAGCTTTTTTTATTTCCAATCTAGATCAAAACCCTTTCTGAGCTTGAGGGAGCTCTTTCTATGACCAAAATTGTAAGCCATCATACTATGACTAACATTCTTATCATGAACTCAAATCAGCTAAGCTGGTTTCTGACTGACAAATACATATTTCTCTATTCCTTCATATAAGCTTCTTATCTTGGTAGAGATTTTAGGGACCATAGGTACCCTCTAAACAATAAAGAGGTAAGATTGATAGTAATTGAGTAAGAAAAATGTAAAATATAAATTTGACTTTTAAAAAATAATCACCTTCTTAAGTAAAAGATAAGGGAGGCAAATTTGGAATTTTATGTGAGGAACAAAAAAGATCTAGAGAAAGGTCTTAGTGATCTATAAACTCAGTGAACAGTATAAGATAGCAGCAAAAGAAAAGAAATAAGCTTATGCAACCTTGCATACAATTGATGCTCAATAAATGAATAGATGTTATTACTCTGCCGTCATCAGGACACAGGTGGAGTATTGCTTTCAGTTCTTGACCTCATAATTTGGGAAAGATATTGACAAATTGGAAAGCTTCCATAGTTCATGGTGTACTGTGTCATATGAAAATGGTTTAAAATAAATAGGATTAGCCCAGAAAAGTTGTGATTCAGGGGCACATAATGGTCGCCTTCATTTGATTCAAGGGATATTCCTATTAAAGAGGATGGAACCAGAAGAAGAGGGTTAAAGTTATAAAGAAGAAAATTTAGAACTGTTAGAGAAAATAATATTCCTGAGAGACATTCCCAAAGTAGAATGGGATACTTTTGTCAATAACTGAGTTCTTTCTCATTGGAGGTCTTTAAGGAGACTTTAGTCCACTGTTTATTCAGGTGAGTTATAATGAGAACTTTCTGGAGGATATCAGTTAAATTAGATAACTACTGAGATCCCGCTAATGGTAAAGTTCTATGAACTCAATGAACACTGTTATAAGATGATATGATACAATGAAAATAATATATAACATAACAATGCAGAAAAGTGTAGTAAATATAATTGGAGAAGTAATGATTTAAAACGTTAATTATGTGTTATATACAATACTTACAAAAAGAGTTGGAGATCAAATAAATCATTTAGGTTTTTATGCCATAGAGAGCTTTTGGAGAGAGATGAAACTTGATCTGACCTTTAAAATATGACTAGAATATAGGTAGAATTGAAAGAAGCAGTGATGGAGAAGCAGAGAGAAGAGACACTAAGAAGTTTAGAGTGAATATAATAGATAATGAGGTAGACTATAAGTTTGAAGTGATGATAAGGATGTACTTTTATACAACTTCTCTTTGGGTTTCATATCACTTCCTTATTATCTCTTTCAACAATGTGCTTACTGTCTATAAAGAATTGCCCTGAGCATGAGGAAGGGATAAAAAAGAGCAAAGGAAAAAAAAAGTAGACTGTCTTCAGCTTCTCAAAAGAAAGATGAAGACACATGACAGATACATCTGAAAAAGTCAAGGTCATTTAAAAATTACATTCAAGTGAGCAGTGGTGAAAGCAGTGCAAAGTACAAAGACAGTAATAAGGGCTGGAGACAGTCTAAGAATCTTCAGAACAGCAGGGTTGTAGGACTAAAAAAAATAACAATGCTTCCTAAATATAGTAACCTTTAAAATGTAAACATTATATTCACACATATTTTAAACATTACCATAGAAACTTTCTTTTCCTTTCCTGTCACATATCTCCTATCTATAAGTGCAAAGAACTATGGACTAGGAGTTAGAAAATTTGGGATCTGAAGCTGTCCTAGACATTATGTAACTGGGGACAAATCACTTTACCTGCTTGGCTTCCTTACATGTAAAAATTTGGGATTGGGTTGGAATTTTTATAAACTCCTATCCATCTCTTTCTTTCAAGGCGTGTTAAAAGAGAAATATTTCTTAGAGGTCTAAACTCAGGTAAGTTTTTGTCAAAAGAGACTAAGATTTAGAACTTGTAAGAATTATTTTTTGTCACTGGCATAAGAGTTGAGGATTGATCAAGAAGTTTCATACTATTTACAACCCATATCACATAATCATTGCCATGGGGAGGGGGGAGGGAAGAGAAGGTGGAAGAAAAAATATGGAACTCAAAAACGTACAAAAAGATGAATGCTGAAAAGTATTTTTGCATGTAATTGGAAAAAAAATAAATAACATAAGAAGAAGCTTTAGACTTGGATATAACCATCATAACAGAAACTTCAGACAAGGATAACTAGAAAGAGAGTAATGACCTTGAGTATAGGAGGGAAGTTCAGAAGATGAGAGGAGGGTTTAGGGGAAAAATAATGACTTTTATTTAGATATGTTAGGCTTGAGATGACCAGGAGACATCTGGTTTGACATGTTTCGAAGATTATTGATGATATGGGTCTAGTTCAGGAGAGAGACTTTTGTTGTGGTTGTTGAATAATTCAGTTGTCTCAGACATTTTGTGATATCATTCACAGTTTTCTTTCATTTCCTTCTCCAACTCATTCTACAGATGAGGAAATTGAGACAAAAATGGTTAAGGGACTAGCACAGGATCTCAAAGCTAACAAGTGTATAAGACTAAATTTGAATTCATGAAGATGAGTCTCCCTGATTCCAAGTTCAGTGCTCTACCTGCTGAGTCACCTAGTTACTTTTGAGAAAAATGAGTTAACTATATAGATCTGGGAGTTATCTGCACAAAGTATAGTTTAAATGGAATTATGAAGTTAGAAGTTAGTTTTGAAAGTGTTGAGGAATCAGTGAGAAAAGAGGATGAAAAGACACCAAAGAAAAAAGGTTTTTTTTCTGAAAATTTACCTAAAAACAGAACAGAAATATAAGATAATAACTTTAAAGGGATTGAGGATAATATTATTGAGCTTTTTAAGATTTGGAGAAATGGGAATATTTGAAGATTAGAGGGACAGAGGTAATGATTTAGAGGGCAATGTACAGGGGAAGCTCAGAGGAGATTGTGTCAAAGTCCCTTATAGACATGATGTTCTTAGCAACTAGAAGGATTAAAATTGTATCAAAAGCTGAAGGAAAGGAGGGAAGAATAGAGAATGATAAAGGGTTTTGAGATAAAGAGAAGTGGGAAAAAAGAATGAAAACCTTCAGTTTTCTTTGTAATGTAAAGATGGCAGCAGCTGAAAGGAAGTTATGGTTGAAATCTTTCCTCTTTGACCTCATAGTACTTTCTTTTAAAATTCTATTTCACTTTACTATGCAACCTTGTATGCTTTAATTTCCTACATTTGAATCTTATCCTGCTATAAGCTCTATTGGCAGAAGGATCATGTCTCATCTAAACTTAGAGTCTCCCTTAGCTCTTAGCACAATGCTAAATAAATGTTAGCTGAATGAATGAATGCATTTTCAACCCTCATGGGACTAGATTCATCACAAAGTTTAATAATAGCACATATGAATATTTCTCGGCCAATTCCATTCTCTCAACTACCAATTATTGTGTGTTTGTCTATGATCAAGTCTCTGTGCTATGTTGTCATAAAGAAAACAAAATAGGACAACAATTCTCCTCAAAGAGCTTAAATTTGAATTAATCTAACCTTTCTAAAAATAAATAAAAAGTAAATATAATTTTAAGATAGAGAGAGTACATATAACTGAAGGTATTAGGGAAAATTCAAGTACAAGAAGATACCTGAAATTTGCATGGATGGAAATAAAGGATTCCAAACTACAAAGGCAAAGAGACAAAAGAGAGGGTATCATCAATAAAGAATAGTTAACAATGAAGCTGATTGTAATTGAAACTGCAGAAAGGAGAATGACATAAAATGAAACTGAAAAGGTAGATGGTAATCATCTATGAAAGTGAAGGGTTTTCAAAAATTAGACTGAGGATTTTCAGATTTAGTTTAGAAACAATCTGTAATTATGCAATATTTTTGATGGTCAGGGAGTACATAATGCAAAATATTACTGTAAAAATGAGAAAATAGATTTTAAAATAAATGTATTTGCCTCTTTTTCTATGTGCTATCTTCAATACCTAAAATTTGCTTTTAATTTTTATGAATAATTAATGGTATTCAACTACTTCACTAGAATTTATTATGTAGTTGAAGCTCATTCATTGCTCTCAAACTCTCTGAAGATTCCTGGGATTATATAAAATTCCTTTAAAAATTATACATGTATCCTCAGCAACATTGAAGGTCTTGTGTCTGTATTTTATTTTCAAATATAGCCAAAAATATGTTTTTATTAATATATTTTAGTGATTTCATTCAGAATAATTAAAAAATAAATCTCACATAAAAATTCATTTTAAAAAATTTATTTAAAAAAATTCCTACCACAAGACTCCTTGGAACATTGTAGATCTGATATAGCAAATCAGTTCAGATCTTTCTACATGAATCTAAAAGAGTGAAGGAAAAAAGAAACTTCTTTTTGAATTAGTCATTTTCAAAAATTATATTTTTCTAGAAATATTCTTGTTGCATTTCATTAACTTAAACTTTGAATTTATTCTAGGAATAATAATGTTACAAGTAACTGGTCTTTTACATATACTGTTTTATATGAGAAAGCAATTCGGTGGAGTAAATGCTAGCAGTATTCTCATTTTATAGATGAGGAACTGAATGCTGAAAGAGGCTAAATAAATTATAAGGATTTACAAAACTTGTATGTGTCACAGGTTACATTTTAATTCACATTTTTCTATTTCTACATTTTATGCCTTATCAACTACAAGACCTACTTTCCTCTTGAGGAAATGATAATGTTTAGATAATTTATTGTTGTTTTAGAAAAATCTCACTGTGCTGGAGCAGGCATGTTTCAGATTGGTCTATCTAGTAGCTAACAAAATAAGATTAACTAAACTACTATAGAGGAAGGGCATTCAGGATAGAGAAAGGATATTTAGCAAGGATAAAGTGTTCATCCTTGGGAATCTCACCTGTCCCAGCTTTTGTCATGATCCTAGTCTGCCAATCGAAAGTCTCAGAAGGAATCCTTAATTTTTATTTATTTTTGTATTTTTATCTGTGTGTGTGTGTGTGTGTGTGTGTGTGTGTGTGTTTTCTGTAAACAAAAAGTTCTGGCATGCTTGGACTCAGACTGAATTTCAAAGAGAATTGTGTTCATGGAAAAACAAAAACAAACAAAAATCCTTAAAAGGGTAAGTCCTTCAAAATATAGTTTTAAAAACAGCAGGACTTGGGAACAATTTACATTAGTTTACACTGCTGACCCCTTGGAAATATTGCTCCTCTCAATTAAATAATAGAATGCTAGAGAAGCAAAGGAGATTGTAGAATTTCTAATCAAATCCTAACTTTTTAGAGTTAAGGAAACCTAGTCCAAGACAAATAAGGTGATTGATCCCAGATTAACCAATGTCTAGGATAGCTCTAGATCCCAAATTTTCTAACTTCTGAGTACAAAGATTTTTCCACTTATAGACAGGAGATATGTGGCAGACACAGAAATTAGAGTATCTATGGAAATAAAGCATGGGAGCAAATAATTCTCATATTTTTAAAAGTTACTACCTCCCCATCTCTGGAAAGCATTGCTTGTTGAGTCCCACAGGCCTGCTATTCTGTTCATTCTTAGACTGTATCTCTACCATCAATTACTGTCTTTGTATTTTACACTATATTCACCACTACTTAAATGAATGAGATTTTTTAAATGACCTTGACTTTTTCACATGTTTTTGTCATGTATCTTCAACTTTCTTTTGTGACAATAAAGCAGTCTACTTTTTTCTTTGCTTATTTTATTCCTTCCTCATGCTCAGGGCAAGTCTCAAATGACAGAAAGTACATTGTTGAAAGAAATAATAAAGAAGATAAGGCTGGTGAGCTGGAACCCAAAAAGAAGTTGTATGGCATAGATCCTTTTTATTTTTTCCAATCACATATAAAGATTGTTTTTAACATTTGTTTTTATTAAATTTTGAGTTTCAAATATTTTTCTCCTTTTTTCCTCACCTATTCTCCCTTTCCAAGAAAGAGCACAATCTGATATAGGCTACGCATGTACAATCATGAAAATATATTTC